>NW_026600455.1:0-140868 GCF_029448725.1 Salvelinus fontinalis | reverse complement strand
GTGGAAACTCATTTATCCACAAATATTTATATACTAAGCATCACATCTGTTTTAACTTGGAGTCACGTGATGATATGTTGTGTGGTCCTCCTTCTACGACTTGGGAAACCATGCAGTTTATTAGGCTACAGACAAAATAAGTTATGAACTTCACAGGGTGGTGAAACTGCATGTGATGAGCTTGATGCTCCTTTCCAATACATTTTGAGGGTCTTATTCTGGTGACATGATGATTGATGCTTGGCTGCCATTTGACAAATAAAATAATATCTCTTTCATCCATAATAATCTCATCATGTAGGTAGCCTACCAGCACTGTATATGTGAGCTGCTGACTACAGTGCACGGGACAAGAGCACGTTTTCTATTTTACACAAGTTTTAAAACCATCAGGGGAGTTGAAAATGTGATGGAAACCAATTTAACTTGTATTTTTCATTCGGTACATGGGAATTTAACAGCAAACGTTATTCTTCTTGTGCACTACGTCATAACGCAAAGCCTTTTATCCGCAATAAGTCTGTTTGATGCAAACATTTCTGATGGGAAAATGTGTATATTGTTTTCTGCAGATTTGAGAATATTCAAATGGAAATCTGGCGCAAATTGCATGGACTTAGCAACGAAAGTGGATATTAATCCAACACCTGCTACTTATTCAAACCAGCCCACTGGGCACAGACGTCAGCTCAACATCTAGTTTCTATTTACATTTCTTTGAGTCGTCCACTAAAGTGAATTCAACATGAAATCAACACAAAATGTCACCTGCCATTGGATTTAGGTTGCCAGTTCGTGAAAAATTTAAAATACCTGATGTTCATGGCTTTTTCAAAATCCAATCAGTTTTTCACATTAATCAAACATCATCACATGGATTTGTTTTGTTGAAATGACGTGGAAACAAAGTTTATTCAACCAGTGGGAGGCTTGTAAATGACCCCAGGAAAGTAAAACAAAGAAGTCTTCATTGAGACAATGATAAACAGCAATCCGTGGGAGAGTTGTGGTGGATATTATAAAATAAGGATCTGCTGGAGTCCAAGTCAAACCAAGATTCTTTATTTCTGAGCTCAGAGAGAATAACAGTTACACAGCACAGTGTATACAGTCTGAATTCCTGAAGCATTGGGTGATGAGCACATATCTTTATAGTTTCCTGTTCCTGGGCGGGACTTTATTCATACAAGGACACAGGTGCAGCTGGTTTGCAACACAGGATGATACTCCCAGGAACAGGAGATTATTATAGGACAGTTTCACAAGGTTAGTCTGTGGTGGTTAATTTCTGTATTACCAAATGAGGAGAGGCAAAGTTCACACACCAATCAGAGTTATACTTAAACTACATCTTTAATAATAAGATCTTTGCAATGACTTTCAACAATTCACTATTTCTAATGAACCGTTGAGAGTGGCAACACAATGGCTACTGAGATCTTTTATAGCAAAGATCCACCCCCTAGTCGACATAACAAACCACAGATATTAGGAACAGTTCACAAAGTGAGACTTTATAATGAGAAAGGAGTATCCCGTAGCCAGATAGCATTCGCTATAAATTATCATTCAGTTTGGTCCCTAAAACGAGATTCTAATCTCGTTCCTGGTACTTCATAGCACAAAAACACCAACTCATCCAATGGCATAACTCAATTGTCAACTCTAGATACTCCCATCTCAAGTAAAACCCCTTCTTGACCCCACTCCTGGACAAGCTCACAGAGGGGAGTGAGCCTCTAGGTCATACACTATCCCAGGATAAGTGCAACATCAGAGAGGACATACAATGGTTCCAGACACTGCCATACACCTCCCCCCAATGCCAAAGGAGGGAGTGACTTGCGCACAGACATTGTGGAAACCAGTAATTGGTTCCCCATTACTCACACCATCCCTTCACAAAGTTTAACAGATACATTTACATATGAAGACAATGTTCCCTCCTGTCCTCTTCCCTTCCTGATATTCTGCATAGCACCAGGGACATGTGAAAGACAAGCCTGACCTCTCCCCTCTCTGGTTCCCAGATGACTGAGCCCCAGCTGAGGGAAGAAGTGCAACTGCCATCACCAGAGTCCGAAGGGATACATTCTAATAACAAGTATATCACATCAGCATATTAGCAGATAAGACATCTTAATTATCTATGTTACCCAACTAATTCTGATTCATCCACCACAAGTCACATACTCAGATACGTGGACACATACAATTAACATTTTGCATTACAGAGTCTGTGAACATTTTCATTTCATTAAATCATCAGTGGGCCAACATTGCAAATGTAAACAACGGAACAAATGCATCACATCCAAATAACACTTGATTATCTGTAGTGCTGGAGGAATGACACACAGATAAACACACAGTATCAGAGTTTAAAAAAGGACCATTTAAAACAGAAGGAATCTGACCTACTCTATATTCAAACTCCATATTCAATTCATGGTTTCAAGTCTGTCTTTCAAGTCTGTAATGAATGTAATTAATTAATGTAATGTAATTTTCAAGTCTGTTTCAATTCAAGTCTGTCTCTCCTCAACTCTTAGCCAAGAGAGACTGGCATTCATAGTATTTATATCAGTCTTCTGATTACAATTAAGAGCAAAACGTGCCGCTCTGTTCTGGGCCAGTTGCAGCTTTACTAGGTCTTTCCTTGCAGCACTGGACCACACGACTGGACAATAATCAAGATTAGACAAAACTAGAGCCTGCAGAACTTGCTTTTGGAGTGTGATGTCAAAAAAGCAGACCATCTCTTTGAGGCTAGACCTCTCCCCATCTTTACAACCACTGAATCTATATGTTTTGACCATGACAGTTTACAATCTAAGGTAATGCCAAGTAATTTAGTCTCCTCAACTTGTTCAACAGCCACACAATTCATTACCAGATTCAGCGGAGGTCTATAACTTAAGGAATGATTTGTACCAAATACAATGCTCTTAGTTTTAGAGATGTTCAGGACCAGTTTATTACTGGCCACCCATTCCAAAACAGACTGCAAATCTTTGTTAAGTGTTTCAGTGACATCATTAGCTGTGGTTGCTGATGCGTATATGGTTGAATCATCAGCATACATGGACACACATGCTTTGTTTAATGCCAGTGGCAGGCCATTGGTAAAAATAGAAAAGAGTAGAGGACCTAGAGAGCTGCCCTGCGGTACTTTACATGTTTGACATTAAAGAAGCTTCCATTAAAAACCCTTTGAGTTATGTTAGATAGGTTGAAAAGCCATAGCATATACGTTTTTTCAACAACAGGTTTTGGTCAATAATATCAAAGGCTGCACTGAAATCTAACAGTACAGCTCCCACAATCTTCTTGTTATCAATTTCTCTCAACCAATCATCAGTCATTTGTGTCAGTCAGTACATGTTGAGTGTCCTTCTCTATAAGCATGCTGAAAGTTTGTTGTTAATTTGTTTACAGAGAAATAGCATTTTATTTGGTGAAACACATTTTTTTCCAACAGTTTGCTAAGAGCTGGCAGCAAGCTTATAGGTCTGCTGTTAGAACCAGTAAAGGCCGCTTTACCACTCCTGGGTAGTGGAATTACTTTGGCTTCCCTCCAGGCCTGAGGACAAAGACTTTCCTTCAGGCTCAGATTAAAAATATGACAGATAGGAGAGGCTATAGAGTCAGCTACTGTCCTCAGTAGCTTTCCATCTGTTGTCAATGCCAGGTTTGTCATTATTGATCGATAACAATTTATCCACCTCTCCCACACTAACTTGACAAAATTCAATACTTGCACTGCTTTTCTTTCATTTTGTTTTTTCCCCCAAGTTTTTTTCCTATCATTCTTTATATCATTTATCTTGGCTTCATAATAAAGTTTATTCTTTTTGTTGAGTTTGGTCACATAATTTCTCAATTTGCAGTACAGATGTGCATCCAGACTTATTAGCCACTCCTTTTGCCCTATCTCTTTCAAACATACAGTTATTAAACTCCTCATCAATCCATGGAGCCCTAACATACCTAACAGTCAGTTTCTTAACAGGTTCATGTTTATCAATAATTGGAAGAAGCAATTTCATATGGTAAAAACAGGTAAACACATTATCAGTCAACAATATCAGTTAACGGGAGCACTGTGTATGTTCTCTGATGAATTTTAAGTCAATGAGATGTGAAATATCAATATACACGCTAAGAGAAGTAATTTCTCTCTCCTGTGTAGATTCTCTTATGACGTTTTAGTGACTATGATGAGTAATATGTTTTCCCGCAGTCTGAGCTTTTGTAAGCCTTCTCCTCTGTGTGCAGTCTCATGTGTTCTTTCAGGCTTCCTAAATGGGCAAAAGCTTTGCACCCTGGGAGGAATGGTAAGGCTTCTCCCCTTTGTGTATTATCTCATGTTGGTTCAGGGTGCTTTTCTGGTTAAAACTCCTTCCACAATGGGAGCAGTGTTAGGCTTCTCCCCTGTGTGTAATCTCTCATGTTTTCTCAGATCGCCTGACCAGTTGAAACACTTTCCACACTGGGAGCAGTGGTAAGGCTTCTCCCCTGTGTGTATTCTCTCATGTTGTTTCACGGCCCCTAACTGGTTAAAACACTTGCCACAATGGGAGCACTGGTAAGTCTTCTCCCCTGTGTGTATTATCTCATGAACTTTCAGGTTCCTTAACTTGTTAAAACTCTTTCCACACTGGGAGCACTGGTAAGGCTTCTCCCCTGTGTGTATTCTCTCATGTTGTTTCACGGCCCCTAACTGGTTAAAACTCTTTCCACACTGGGAGCACTGGTAAGGCTTCTCCCCTGTGTGTATTCTCTCATGAGCTTTCATGTGTCCTTTCTGGTTAACTTCTTGAGAATACAGGGGGTGCTGTTTCGCATTAGCATAATTGCCTCTACAGATTAAACTGCCTCTTTTTCAATTATTGCTGTTACTATATGCATATAACCATATAGCATTGGATAGAAAACAAGCTATGGTTTCTAAAACCGTTCCAATTGAGTCTCTGAGTCAAACACAGGTCATTTCACAGCACTTTCCCTGAGCCAGAAGAAAATTGCAAGATGTGTATGCTCGCTTCAAAGCTCTGCCTATATATGGTCACGCGACCTATGACCCGAATCACACTTCCTTCTTCTTCCTCTGGGTGTCTGGAAGACGTCAGAGGAGAAATGTTTTGTTTATCTTGTACTGACGTGAAATAAGACCTATTTCTTTAGCGTGACCGACAACTTCCGGTTTCCTGAGATGCGCGTTTAGAGAAGCCATTGACTTTTGTTATGCTGACGTTATGGATGAAAACTATCTCCGTGTCGAAGTTTGTTTGAAACATGTGACCATATCACCGTAATGTATGTTTTTTCAATATAGTTTAATCAGATTATTAGAATTTTTTCGGGAGTTTTGCCGTGTTCCGTTCTTTGAGTTTTTTAACTTTGGACAGAGCCGTGCTAGTCGACCAGTACCCAGGCTAAATGAAGAGGGGAGGTTGCCATTGTGAATGGATTGAACGACTCATCAGGACTAAGGACACCTTGATCAACATTCTGATGAAAGACCAGCAATAGTAAGACCCAATTTACGATGTTATTTCATATATCTGTCGTGCATGTGAACTGGTCGCGCGCGTCCAGCTGGTTCTGGCTGGCCTGGTTATGCTAATTAGCGCTACATTTTGTTTTCGCTATAAAACATTTAAAAAATCTGAAATATTGTTTGGATTCACCAGATGTTGGGCTTTCAATGTCTGTACGCTGTGTATTTTTTCTGAAATGTTTTAAGACAAGTAATTAGTTATATAACGTTGGTCTCTGTAATTGTTCTAGCTGCATCAGCACTATATCAGATTGCAGCTGCAATGTAGAACTGTGATTTATACCTGAAAAATGCACATTTAAAAAAAAAAAACTATGCTATACCATAAATATGTTATCAGACTGTCATCTTAAGAATTTTTTTGTTGGTTAGTGGCTATCAATATCTTAGTTTAGCCGAATTGGTGATAGCACCTGATGGAGTAAGAAACTGTTGGAGTAAGAAAATGGTGTCATTTTGCTAACGTGTTTAGCTAATAGATTTACATATTGTGTCTTCCCTGTAAAACATTTAAAAAATCTGAAATGGTGGTTTTATTCACAAGATCTGTGTCTTTCATTGGGTGTCTTGGACTTGTGATTTAATGATATTTAGATGCTACTATTTAATTGTGACGCTATGCTAGCGATGCTAATCAGTGTGGGGGGTGTGGGGGGTGCTCCCGGATCCGGGTTAGGTACTCTGTAGAGGTTAAAACTCTTTCCACAATGCGAGCAGTGGTAAGGCTTCTCCCCTGTGTGTATTCTCTCATGTTGTTTAAGCTCCCACAAGAGGTTACAACCCTTTCCACACTGGGAACAGTGGTATGGCTTCTCCCCTGTGTGTAATCGCTCATGTCGTTTCAGGGACCCTAACAGGTTAAACTTCTTTCCACACTGGAAGCAGTGGTAAGGCTTCTCCCCTGTGTGTATTCTCTCATGTTGGTTCAGGTTTCCTTTATGGCTAAAATTCTTTCCACACTCGGAACAGTGGTAGGGCTTCTCCCCTGTGTGTATTCTCTCATGTTGTTTCAGCTCCCATAAGTGGTTACAAGCCTTTCCACAGTGGGAGCACTGGTGTCGTCTTGCTGGTTTGGAAGTCCCTGGCTCTGGTTCCTCTGAGTCTGGTCTTTCTCCTGCCAAAGACAATGTGTTTTTTAAAATAGAGACCTGAATGAAACCTCCACATGATAAAACGGCCTTGCTACGAGGGTAAATCCTAATAAGATCCCTCAATAACCTAAGGCTAGTTTTAACAATCTTGGTGTGATTTTAAAACAAATGTTGTAGAGTATCCTGGTGATTACTGATAATGTTTACATTACTTATTCATTCTGTTTTACAAGTCAGAACACAAAAAACTAAACCGTTCTTAGACACTTAAGACACAGGCGTCGCTGGATTCCAATCGAGCAGGTGGTTCTAAATATATAACTTTCATAGCTGTATGATACAGAATGCGACCTACAGTCGTGGCCAAAAGTTTTGAGAATGACACAAATATTAGTTTCCATAAAGTTTGCTGCTTCAGTGTCTTTAGATATTTTTGTCAGATGTTACTATGGAATGCTGAAGTATAATTACAAGCATTTCATAAGTGTCAAAGGCTTTTATTGGCAATGACATGAAGTTGATGCAAAGAGCCAATATTTGCAGTGTTGACCCTTCTTTTTCAAGACCTCTGCAATCCGCCCTGGCACTCTGTCAATTAACTTCTGGGCCACATCCTGACTGATGGCAGCCCATTCTTGCATAATCAATGCTTGGAGTTTGTCAGAATTTGTGGGGTTTTGTTTGTCCACCCGCCTCTTGAGGATTGACCACAAGTTCTCAATGAGATTAAGGTCTGGGGAGATTCCTGGCCATGGACCCAAAATATTGATGTTTTGTTCCCCGAGCCACTTATCACTTTTCCCTTATGGCAAGGTGCTTCATCATGCTGGAAAAGGCATTATTCGTCACCAAACTGTTCCTGGATGGTTGGGAGAAGTTGCTCTCAGAGGATGTATTGGTACCATTCTTTATTCATGGCTGTGTTCTTAGGCAACATTGTGAGTGAGCCCACACCCTTGGCTGAGAAGCAACCCCACACATGAATGGTCTCAGGATGCTTTACTGTTGGCATGACACAGGACTGATGGTAGCGCTCACCTTGTCTTCTCCGGACAAGCTTTTTTACGGATGCCCCAAACAATCGGAAAGGGGATTCATCAGAGAAAATGGCTTTTTTACGGATGCCCCAAACAATCGGAAAGGGGATTCATCAGAGAAAATGACTTTACCCCAGTCCTCAGCAGTCCAATCCCTGTACCTTTTGCAGAATATCAGTCTGTCCCTGATGTTTTTCCTGGAGAGAAAGGGCTTCTTTGCTGCCCTTCCTGACACCAGGCCATCCTCCAAAAGTCTTTGCCTCACTGTGCATGCAGATGCACTCACACCTGCCTGCTGCCATTCCTGAGCAAGTTCTGTACTGGTGGTGCCCCAATCCCGCAGCTGAATCAACTTTAAGAGACAGTCCTGGCGCTTGCTGGACTTTATTGGGTGCCCTGAAGCCTTCTTCACAACAATTGCACCGCTCTCCTTGAAGTTCTTGATCCGATAAATGGTCGATTTAGGTGCAATCTTACTGGCAGCAATATCTTTGCCTGTGAAGCCCTTTTTGTGCAAAGCAATGATGACAACTCGTGTTTCCTTGCAGGTAACCATGGGTGACAGAGGAAAAACAATGATTCCAAGCACCACCCTCCTTTTGAAGCTTACAGTTTTTGGGGGGATTCAGTTCATTTGCATGGCAAAGAGGGACTTGGCAATTCATTGCAATTCATCTGATTACTCTTCATAACATTCTGGAGTATATGCAAATTGCTATCATACAAACTGAGGCAGCAGACTTTGTGAAAATTCATATTTGTGTCATTCTCAAAACTTAAACATAAAATAAGTAAATAAGTAATTTTAAGTGGAAGTCCAAAACTTGTTTTACGTCGAAGACACAAAGCACATCAGTAAAATCTCCCCGTTGTTGAAAGGGTTCGACGCCTGCTGTTTAAATGGCCCAATTTCTTATTTAGACGTTCACAGATTTTCAACATTTTGACTATTGCTGATGTCATATTTTGGGTAAAGTAAAAAATAAAGTGAAATATTTGGGAAGATGTTCCTAAAACTGAGAGTAACTACAATAAACAAAATTACTTAACGCAACATGTAAAGTGTTGGATGTTTCATGAGCTGAAAAAAGATTGCAGAATTGTTTACATCCCTGTTAGTTAACATCTATTCTTTGCCAAGATAATCCATCCACCTGACAGGTGTGGCATATCAAGCTGATTAAACAGCATGATCATTACACAGGTGCACCTTGTGCTGGGGAGAATAAAAGGCCTCTAAAATGTGCAGTTCGGTCACACAACACAATGCCACAGATGTCTCAAGTTTTAAGGGAGCGTGCAATTGGCATGCTGACTGCAGGAATATCCACTGGAGCTGTTACCAGATAATTGAATGTTAAATTCTCTACCAGAAGCCACCTCCAATGTCATTTTAGAGAAATTGGCAGTACATCCAACTGGCCTCACAACCACAGAACACATGTAACAACGCCAGCCCAGGAGCTCCACATCGTCTGAGACCAGCCACCCGAGTTTATTTCTCTTTGTAATGAAGCCCTTTTGTGGGGAAAAACTAATTCTGATTGGCTGGGCCTGGCTCCGCAATGGGTGGGCGTATGCCCTCCAGGGCCCACCAATGGCTGCGCCCCTGCCCAGTTATGTAAAGTCCATAGATTAGGGCCTCATTTATTTATTTAAAATCACTGACTCATATAAACTGTAAATGTTTGTTTATATTTTGGTTCAGTATACACACACACAGTGCATTCGTTAAAAACTTCTCTAGGATAGGGGTCAGCATTTTCACGTTTGGATGAAAAGCATATCCAAATTCAACTGCCAGCTACTCATCCTCAGAAGAGAAGATGTGCATATTATTAGTAGATTTGGATGGAAAACACTCTGAAGTTTCTAAAACTGTTTGAATCATGTCTGTGAGTATAACAGAACTTATTTAGCAGGCGAAACCCAGAGGACAAACCATTCAGATTTTGTTTTTTTTGAGGTCACTCTCTTTTCAATTATTTTTCATTGAATCCAGATTTCTAAGGGACAGTTCCTACCGCTTCCACTGGATGTCAACAGTCTTTAGAAATTGGTTGAGGTTTTCCCTTTGTGTAATGAAGAAGTACGGCCATCCAGAACGAGGGTAACTTGAAGTGTACTGTTAGATAGAGGCGCGTGACCAGAAAGCTAGCTACAGTTTGTTTTCCTCCCGTATTGAACACAGATCCTCCCGTCTTCAATTTTATCAATTATTTACGTAAAAAAATACCAAAAGTTGTATTACAAAAGTAGTTTGAAATGTTTTGGCAAAGTTTACAGGTAACTTTTGAGATACTTTGTAGTCACGTTGCGCAAGTTGGAACCGGTGTTTTTCTGGATCAAACGCGCCAAATAAATGGACATTTGGATATATATATCGACGGAATTAATCGAACTAAAGGACCATTTGTGATGTTTATGGGACATATTGGAGTGCCAACAAAAGAAGCTCGTCAAAGGTAAGGCATGAATTATATTTTTATTTATGCGTTTTGTGTCGCGCCTGCAGGGTTGAAATATGCTTCTCTCTCTTTGTTTACTATGGTGCTATCTTCAGATAATAGCATTGTTTGCTTTCGCAGAAAAGCCCATTTGAAATCTGACATGTTGGCTGGATTCACAACAAGTGTAGCTTTAATTTGGTATATTGCATGTGTGATTTAATGAAAGTTTGATATTTATAGTATTTTAGTTGAATTTGGAACACTGCATTTTTACTGGCTTTTGGCCAGGTGGGAGGCTAGCGTCCCACATATCCCAGAGAGGTTTTAAGTTTTCAGACCCCATCACCTTTTCCAAATTTTGTTACATTTCAGCATTATTCTAAAATTGATTCAATTGTTTCCCCCCCCCCGCCAATCTAAACTCAGCAAAAAAAAAGAAACGTCCTCTCACTGTCAACTGCTTTAATTTTCAGCAAACTTAACATGTGTAAATATTTGTTGGAACATAACAAGATTCAATAACAGACATAAACTGAACAAGTTCCACAGACATGTGACTAACTGAAATTGAATAATGTGTCCCTGAACAAAGTGGGGGGGTCAAAATCAAAAGTAACAGTCAGTATCTGGTGTGGCCACCAGCTGCATTAAAGGAGGACTGTAGCATCTAATGATGAAACATGGAGTCTTAAAGAAGGCCTGTAGCTTCTAATGATGAATTACTATGGAGTCTGATGCTTTAATAAGGTTACAGTTATGAAAACTTAGGACTCTAAAGAGGCCTTTCTACCGACTCTGAAAAACACCAAAAGAAAGATGCCCAGGGTCCCTGCTCATCTGCGTGAGCGTGCCTTAGGCATGCTGCAAGGAGGCATGAGAACTGCAGATGTGGCCAGGGCAATAAATTTCAATGTTGCAATAAATTGCAATAAACAGCGTATCGTCTGCTGCCCAAGTTACACCAGGAACGCACAATCCCTACATTGGTGCTCAGACTAGAGGTCGACCGATTATGATTTTTCAACGCCCATACCAATTATTGGAGGACCAAAAAAAGCCGATACCGATTAATCGGCCGATTTATTTTAATTTTATTTGTAATAATGAAAATTACAACAATACTGAATGAACACTTATTTTAACTTAATATAATACATCAATAAATAATGAAACGTGTTCAATTTGGTTTAAATTATGCTAAAACAAAGTGTTGGAGAAGAAAGTAAAAGTGCAATATGTGCTATGTAAGAAAACTAACGTTTCAGTTCCTTGCTCAGAACATGAGATCATATGAAAGCTGGTGGTTCCTTTTAACATGAGTCTTCAATATTCCCAGGTAAGAAGTTTTAGGTTGTAGTTATTATAGGAATTATAGGACTATTTCCCTCTATACCATTTGTATTTCATTAACCTTTGACTATTGGATGTTCTTATAGGCACTTTAGTATTGCAAGTGTAACAGTATAGCTTCCGCCCCTCTCCTCGCTCCTCCCTGGGCTCGAACCAGCAACACAACGACAACAGCCACCATCGAAGCAGCGCTACCCATGCAGAGCAAGGGGAACAACTACTAGAAGGCTCAGAGCGAGTGACGTTTGAAACGCTATTAGCACGCGCTAACTAGCTAGCCATTTCTCTTCGGTTACACCAGCCTAATCTCGGGAGTTGATAGGCTTGAAGTCATAAACAGTGCAATGCTTGACGCACAACAAAGAGCAGCTGGCAAAACGCACGAAAGTGCTTTTTGAATGAATGTTTACGCGCCTGCTTCTGCCTACCACCGTTCAGTCAGAAACGTAGATACTTGTATGCTTGTGGTTATGATTGATTGTTTTTGTTTTTTATAAGATAAGTTTAATGCTAGCTAGCAACTTACCTTGGCTTACTGCATTTGCGTAACAGGTAGTCTCCTTGTGGAGTGGAACGAGATAGAGGCAGGTCGTTATTGCGTTGGACTAGTTAACTGTAATGTTGCAAGATTGGAAACCCCGGGCTGACAAGGTGAAAATCTGTCGTTCTGCTCCTGAACAAGGCAGTTAACTCACCGTTCCTAGGCCATCATTGAAAATAAGAATGTGTTCTTAACTGACTTGCCTAGTTAATTAAAGGTAGCAAAAAAAAATAATTGGGCAAATCGGAGCCCAAAAATAACGATTTCCGATTATGAAAACTTGAAATCGGCCCTAATTAATCGGCCATTCCGATTAATCGGTCGACCTCTAGCTCAGACTGTCCGCAATTGAATGAGAGAGGCTGGATGGACTAAGGGCTTGTAGGCCTGTTGAAAGGCAGGTCCTCACCAGACATCACCGGCAACAACGTCGCCTCTGGGCACAAACCCACCGTCATTGGACCAGACAGGACTGGCAAAAAGTGCTTTTCACTAACAAGTTGCCGTTCTGTCTCTAGGGGTGATGGTCGGATTCACGGTTATCGTCGGATTCGCGTTTATCGTTGAAGGAATGAGCGTTACACCGAGGCCTGCACTTTGGAGCGGGATCGATTTGTAGGTGGAGGGGCCGTCATGGTCTGGGGCGGTGTGTCACAGCATCATCAGACTGAGCTTGTTGTCATTGCAGGCAATCTCAACGGTTTGCGTTACAGAGAAGACATCCTCCTCCCTCATGTGGTACCCTTCCTGCAGGCTCATCCTGACATGACCCTCCAGCATGACAATGCCACCAGCCATAGTGCTCCATCGGTGCATGATTTCCTGCAAGACAGGAATGTTAGTGTTCTGCCATGGCCAGCGAAGAGCCCGGATCTCAATCCCATTGCGCACGTCTGGGACCTGTTGGATCGGAGGGTGAGAGCTAGGGCCATTCCCCCCAGAAATGTCCGGGAACTTGCAGGTGCCTTAGTAGAAGAGAGGGGTAACATCTCACAGCAAGTACTGTCATATCTGGTGCAGTCCATGAGGAGGAGATGCACTGCAGTACTTAACCTGTTTGGGATAAGGGGCGGCATTTTCACGTTCGGATGAAAAGCGTGCCCAGAGCAAACTTCCTGCTACTCAGGCCCAGAAGCTAATATATGCATATTATTAGTAATATTGGATAGAAAACACTCTGACGTTTCTAAAACTGTTTGAATTATGTCTGTGAGTATAACAGAACTCAAATGGCAGGCGAAAACCTGAGAAAAATCCAACCAGGAAGTGGGAAATCTGAGGTTTGTAGTTTTCAACTCATTGCCTATCGAATGTACAGTGTCTATGGGGTCATATTGCACTTCCTAAGGCTTCCACTAGATGTCAACAGTCTTAGAACATTGTTTGAGGCTTCTACTGTGAAGGAGGGGGGAATGAGAGCTGTTTCAACCAGAGGTCTGCCAGAGTGGCATGAGCTGATCACGCGCCTACACGTGAGCGCAACCTGCGTCCCATTGCAATTCTAAAGACAAAGAAATTCTCTGGTTGGAACATTATTGAAGATTTATGTTAAAAACATCCTAAAGATTGATTCTATACATCGTTTGACATTTTTCTACGAACTTTAATATACATTTTTGAACTTTTCATCGGAACTTTCGCATGGACTTGCCCGCGCCTCGTGAGTTTGGATTTGTTTACCAAACGCGCTAACAAAAGGAGGTATTTGGACATAAATGTTGGACTTTATCGGACAAAACAAACATTTATTGTTGAACTAGGATTCCTGGGAGTGCATTCTGATGAAGATCATCACAGGTAAGTGAATATTTAAAACGCTATTTCTGACTCAACAACATGGCGGGTATCTGCATGGCTTGTGTCTGAGCGCCGTACTCGGATTATTGCATGGTTTGCTTTTTCCGTAAAGCTTTTTTGAAATCTGACACAGCGGTTGCATTAAGGAGAGGTATATCTATAATTCTGTGCATAATACTTGTATCAACTTTTCTAAGTTTATTATGAGTATTTCTGTAAATTGATGTGCCTCTGAAAATTTGCAGGATGTTTTCGATGCACAACATTACTGACCATAAAGCGCCAATGTAAACTGAGATTTTTGGATATAAATATGCACTTTATCGAACAAAAGATACATGTATTGTGTAACATGAAGTCCTATAAGTGTCATCAAAGGTTAGTGATAAATTTAATTGAATCTATATTTCTGCTTTTTGTGACTCCTCTCTTTGGCTGGAAAATGGCTGTGTGTGTTTTTGTGACTAGGCTCTGACCTAACATAATTATATGGTGTGCTTTCGTTGTAAAGATTTTTTGAAATCGGACACGATGGGTAGATTAACAAGAAGTTAAGCGTTAATTTGGTGTATTGCACTTGTGAATGCATCAAAGTTACATATTTCTAAAAAATATTTTTGAATTTAGCGCTCTGCCTTTTCAGCGGAATGTTGTCGAGGGGTTCCACTAGCCATAAGAAGTTTTAAGACTCCATAATGTTTCATCATTAGATGCTACAGTCCTTCTTTAACTTCTTATGGCTGAAGGGGCAGTATTGAGTAGCTTGGATGAAAGGTGCACATATCAAACGGCCTGCTCCTCAGTCATAGTTGCTAATATTTGCATATTATTATTAGTTTTGGATAGAAAACACTCTAAAGTTTCTAAAACTGTTTGAATTATGTCTGTGAGATTAACAGAACTCATATTGGCAGGCAAAATCCTGAGTTGAAATCAAAACAGGAAGTCAGAAATCTGAGCTTGTATGTATTCACCAGAGTCCCTAAAGAAATTCCCTTGAGATATGAGTTTGCACTGCCTATGGGTTCCACTAGATGTCAACCATCAATATAAATTATAATGAGACTTCTATGATGTTATGGGAGAGAATGAGAGCAGAATCAGTCAGGTGTCCATCAAGCAGCCATTTTCTGATCATGCTTTTTCCTCATTCCTCACGAAGACAAGAAAGAATACTCCGGTTGGAACTTTATTGAAGCTATACGTTAAAAACATCCTAATGATTGATTGTGTACTTAGTTTGAAATGTGTTTGGATGTGTTTGGATATGTAAACCAGACACGCTAACAAAAGAAGGTATTTGGACATAAATAACGGATTTTTTCAAACAAAACAAACATTTATTGCGGACCTGGGATTCCTGGTGTGCTTTCTGATGTAGATCATCAAAGGTAAGGGAATATTTATCATATATTTTCTTGTTTATTTTGACGCCATCTTTGCGGCTCTGGTGTTTTACTTTTGAGCGCCGTCTCAGATTATAGCGTGGGTTTCTTTTCCGTAAAGTTTTTTTTAAATCTGACACAGTGGTTGCATTAAGGAGAGGTATATCTATAATTCCATGTGTATAACTTGTATTATCATCTATTTATGATGAGTATTTCTGTTGAAACGATGTGGCTATGCAAAGTCACTTGATGTTTTTGCAACTAGTGAATCTAGTCGCCTCAATGTAAACTCAGATTTTTTTATATAAATATGAATTTAATCAAACAAAACATGCACGTATTGTGTAACACGAGCTTTACTATTCTTGGTTAGTGGAATGACTTTAGCTTCCCTCCAGGCCTGAGGGTACACACTTTCTAGTAGGCTTACATTAAAGACAAGGCAAATAGGAGTGGCAATATCGGCCGCTATTATCCTCAATTTTCCATCCACGTTGTCAGACAACGGTGACATGTCATTGTTAATTTTTTTGCCCAAAATTTAATTGAAGATGCTCCATTTTTTTTTGCTATCATTCTTCATGTCATTTATCTGTTTCATAGTGTAGTTTCTTCTTCTTTTTATTTAGTCACATGATTTCTCAATTTGCAATACGTTTGCCAATCAGTTATACAGCCAGACCTATTTGCCATCTCTTTAGCCTCTTCATCATACCATCATAACATTTTTTAATTCCTTATCAATCCACGTGGATTTAACAGTGTTTACAGTAATATTCTTAATGGGTGCATGCTTATTAGTAACTGGGATAAGCATTTTCAAATGTGTCAAGGGCAGCGTCTGGTTGCTCATCATTACACACCACGGACCAACAAATATTATTTACATCAACAACATAGGAATCACCACAAAACTTATTGTATGACCTCTTTTACACAATATTAGGCCCAGCCTTTGGAACTGTGGTTTTCCTAGACATGGCTACTATATTGTGATCCCTACATCTGATGGATATGGATACTGCTTTCAGACACATTTCTGCAGCATTAGTAAAGATATGATCAAAACATGATGATTTCATTCCTCTACTGTTTGTAACTACCCTGGTAGGTTGACTGATAACCTGAACAAGGTTGCCAGCACTGGTTACAGTTTGAAGCTTTCTCTTGAGTGGGCAGCCTGATCACAGCTTTCCTCCAATATTAGTTAATTAATTAACAGTGTCTGGAGTTTAGTTTGCCTGTTCAACAGTCTTGTAAAGATAGGGGGGGTTGACGGACAGGCAAAGTAACATCCATGTTTTAAGGAAAGGTTTTTGTAAAACAAGCACCTTACATTAGATTATCTTGAAACTTTCTCTCTAAATCTAACTTTCATTAAGGTTTTATATGGTCTATTGGTTTCTCTCTTTTCATTGGCAGAATCCTTTTTCAGTGTTATGATATTCATAACATCCATATCCACCAGACTATCTTCCTGTCAACTAACAGAACTCTGCTGGTTGTCCTGGTAACAGATACCAGTCTATCTTCCTGTCAACAAACAGAACTCTGCTGGTTGTCCTGGTAACAGATACCAGTGGGCAGATCTATTGTATTTGTTCAAACTAAACTTCAGCACTTACTTTGATGTGTCAAATCTGATCCTTTCTTCTCTTCTCCTCCTCTCACAGTTCCACTCAGCCCCGTTGTTTTCCTGCAGTCCACCAGCAGCACAGACAACCTCTTCATACCCAGCAGTACGGTGCTACCGGGAGAGGCATGACACGGGGACTCCGGGAGGGAGGAAGTGCTAGCGTTGTCCTGGTAACCATAAAGAGGGGACACAGACACATATCATTATGGATGCTGATGTCATTGTTGTCATAAAGTGCTTTACAGAAACCCAGCCCAGGCCCCGATAGAGCAAACTGTATGCTAGACCAGACCAAGCTGTACCATCTGGTGTTCTGATCTGGAGAGACTCTTCTCTGCCTCGTCAATATCAGGATGTTGTTGAGGCTCCCCAAAGGATCCACGATAGTCACGTCTCTCTCCTGTGTGAACGAGAACAGCAAACAGACGTAAACTTATGACCATCTATTACAATCAAGAGGCATGAATATGTCTAAAATGGCCTTCTTCATCATGATTTTGTCAAATATTGTTTGTGTTGCAAATGTATCGGGTCAATTCCAATTCTCTCCACTGGGATTCTCTGCCTCTAACCCTAATACAGGGGCTAAGTCACTGGCTTACTGGTGCTCTTTCATGCCGTCCCTAGGAGGGGTGCGTCACTTGAGATGGGTTGAGTCACTGACGTGTCTGGGTTGGCGCCGCCCCCTGGGTTGTGCCGTGGCGGAGATCTTTGTGGGCTATACTCGGCCTTGTCTCAGGATGGTAAGTTGGTGGTTGAAGATATCCCTCTAGTGGTGTGGGGGCTGTGCCTTGGCAAAGTGTTTGGGGTTATATCCTTCCTGTTTGGCCCTGTCCGGGGGTATCATCGGATGGGGCCACAGTGTCTCCTAACCCCTCCATTCTCAGCCTCCAGTATTTATGCTGCTCTCTAATTATCTCTTTCTTTCTCTCTCTCGGAGGACCGGAGCCCTAGGACCATGCCTCAGGACGACCTGACATGATGACTCCTTGCTGTCCCCAGTCCACCTGGCCGTGCTGCTGCTCCAGTTTCAACTGTTCTGCCTGCGGCTATGGAACCCTGACCTGTTCACCGGACGTGCTACCTGTCCCAGACCTGCTGTTTTCAACTCTCTAGAGACAGCAGGAGCGGTAGAGATACTCTTAATGATCGGCTATGAAAAGCCAACTGACATTTACTCCTGAGGTGCTGCACCCTGACAACTACTGTGATTATTATTATTTGACCATGCTGGTCATTTATGAACATTTGAACATCTTGGCCATGTTCTGTTATAATCTCCACACGGCACAGCCAGAAGAGGACTGGCCACCCCTCATAGCCTGGTTCCTCTCTAGGTTTCTTCCTAGGTTTTGGCCTTTCTAGGGAGTTTTTCCTAGTCACCGTGCTTCTACACCTGCATTGCTTGCTGTTTGGGGTTTTAGGCTGGGTTTCTGTACAGCACTTTGAGATATCAGCTGATGTACGAAGGGCTATATAAATACATTTGATTTGATTTAGAATGCCCCGTTAAAACAATACATTATTTCAAGAACTTCATAGTGCCCCTGTTTTTAAGACAGTACTCACTGTTTGTAATCTGATCTTGAGCCTCCTCCCTTTTCACTTCCAAAACGTCTTCCTCCTCTTTTATTGAGATAGCCTCCTCTTCCTCTTTTACTCTAAAAGGTTCTTCCTCTTCTTTCACTACATTCTCTTCTTTCAATGTTATGGCATCTTCCTCCTTTTTGATTCTGAAAGCTTCTACCTCCTCCTCTTCCACTTTGACAACCTCTTTCCCATCTTCATCTTTCACTGTAATATCATCCTCTTCTGTCAGTGTGATAGCCTCCTCTTCCTCCTTTTTCATCCTGAAAGCTTCTTCCTCTCCTTTCACCAGAGCTTCTTTCTCCGTCGAGCTTAGTGAACTCATGCTCCGGTCGATTAGCCTAGTGCATTATCAATGTACCACATTTGCTAATTTAACAAGCAAATTACGTTTAAAT
This sequence comes from Salvelinus fontinalis, assembly GCF_029448725.1. Taxonomy (NCBI): domain Eukaryota; kingdom Metazoa; phylum Chordata; class Actinopteri; order Salmoniformes; family Salmonidae; genus Salvelinus; species Salvelinus fontinalis. Next base: position 122,030 of record NW_026600455.1, on the reverse strand, counting down.
GAACTAGTAGACAAGTAAACAGAATTATATTCAAAACACTAAGAGTAAAATACACAAGATTGGTCTAAAGCGCTTCAATGTTTCGGTTTTAGGTTCGCTAGCAAATCACCACGTTGGTTGAATCAGAAGCCTTTTGTCGCTGTTGAAGAAGCCTCCAGTTCCGTCCACTAGATTATACGTCACGCAAGCAGCATCACCTGAAAGACTCAAATTTACATTTTTTTTTTTTTTTTTACATTTTAGTCATTTAGCAGACGCTCTTATCCAGGGCGACTTACAGTAGAGTGCATACATTTTATTACATTTTACATACTGAGACAAGGATATCCCTACCGGCCAAACCCTCCCTAACCCGGACGACGCTATGCCAATTGTGCGTCGCCCCACGGACCTCCCGGTTGCGGCCGGCTGCGACAGAGCCTGGGCGCGAACCCAGCCCAGCCTGGGCGCGAACCCAGAGACTCTGGTGGCGCAGCTAGCACTGCGATGCAGTGCCCTAGACCACTGCACCACCCAAATCGCCATCTGCTGACTGGAGTGGGTAACGCAGATTGGAAAAATATTAATTACAATGTTTATTCTTGCAAGCAATGTCATGAGAGCTAATAAAAATAAAAATAAACAGGTGTTGTGTTTTCTCTTACTTCTTACAGCCAATACTTTACTCCAGGGCTGACCTGCCCATTAGGTAGGATTAGGTGACAGATTAAAGAGTTTTCATTTTTATGTCATAGTTATTCTGAACCCACTGCCTGCAAGTCGTCTAAATTAGCCTAAGTGATTTGTATTTTCCTTCAACTTTCTGAAGAGGAAAAAGCCCTGAAATGCCCGTCTGAGTGCATTTGTCTACCACTATGTTTAGCTGTTGAGCGATTATGCTAATGACAACCATCTTCTGTTTGATGGAAAAGCTTTCCCAAAAACCTTGTCAATTAAATGTTAACTACAAAGTAGTCTATGCCTACCTGGCAGAATGATATCATGATTATTTGCATCAATCCTGTTGTGATTTGTTCAGAAAACTCTGCAATCACATGTGTGCTACAGAGACACCACTAACCAAGCAAGGCTCTTGCTGGTGCCACTAACATTAAAGGGTATCTACACACAAAAATGAACATTTCTTAGATTTTTCTCAGACTTCAAAAGTGGTCTCCTGATGTGGTTTAAGTATTGTTGTGGACTTAGAACATCCAATGTTGTTGTTTTTCTTTTAACAGTGTGATTTAGAGAGAAAAACAGAAAAACAGGGACAAATGTGAAACCTGGAAAAACGGAGAAAATGGAATTAGGTTAAAAAAAGAAAAGACAATGGATTTGATACAGATGTTATATATAGATAGAGATGTTATAGGGCCCTAAATATTCTATACATTTTCTCTCATTACTGGATTATCTAGGGATAGTGTAGAGTAACAGCTGTATCCTGAAGTGACCTTTAACCTACCTGCTCCTCAATACCTCTTCCACTGGATCAAAGCTTCAGCCAAGTAGGATACATGATAGTGTCAACACATGGAGCTGGGTTGGATATAGTCATGGTAGGATACATGATAGTGTCAACACATAGAGCTGGGTTGGATATAGTCATGGTAGGATACATGATAGTGGCAGCACATGGAGTAGAGTTGGATATAGTCATGGTAGGATACATGATAGTGGCAGCACATGGAGTAGAGTTGGATATAGTCATGGTAGGATACATGATAGTGGCAACACATGGAGTAGGGTTGGATATAGTCATGGTAGGATACATGATAGTGGCAGCACATGGAGTAGAGTTGGATATAGTCATGGTAGGATACATGATAGTGGCAGCACATGGAATAGAGTTGGATATAGTCATGGTAGGATACATTGAGCGGCAAGATGCTCTTTACTATTCGGCCATCAGATTTGCCACCAATGCTCCTTATAGGACACCTCACTGCACTCTATACTCCTCTGTAAACTGGTCATCTCTGTATACCAGTCGCAAGATCCACTGGTTTAATGCTTATTTATAAAACCCTCTTAGGCCTCACTCACCCCTATCTAAGATATCTACTGTAGCCCTCATCCTCCACATACAACACCCGTTCTGCCAGTCACATTCTGTTAAAGGTCCCCAAAGCACACACATTCCTGGGTCGCTCCTCTTTTCAGTTCGCTGCAGCTAGCGACGGGAACAAGTTGCAAGAAACACTCAAACTGGACAGTTTTATCTCCATCTCTTCATTCAAGGACTCAATCATGGACACTCTTACTGACAGTTGTGGCTGCTTTGCGTGATGTATTGTTGTCTCTACCTTCTTGCCTTTGTGCTCTGGTCTGTGCCAAATAATGTTTGTACCATGTTGTGTTGCTGCCATGTTGTTGTCATGTGGTGTTGCTACCATGTTGTGTTGCTACCATGTTGTCATGTGGTGTTGGTACCATGTTGGTGTTATGTGGTGTTTTTACCATGTTGTGTTGCTACCATGTTGTGTTGCTACCATGTTGTTGTCATGTTGTGTTGCTACCATGTTGTTGTTATGTGGTGTTGCTACCATGTTGTGTTGCTACCATGTTGCTGCCATGTTGTGTTGCTACCATGTTGTTGTTATGTGGTGTTGGTACCATGTTGGTGTTATGTGGTGTTTTTACCATGTTGTGTTGGTACCATGTTGTGTTGCTACCATGTTGTTGTCATGTTGTGTTGCTACCATGTTGTTGTTATGTGGTGTTGGTACCATGTTGGTGTTATGTGGTGTTTTTACCATGTTGTGTTGGTACCATGTTGTGTTGCTACCATGTTGTGTTGCTACCATGTTGTTGTCATGTGGTGTTGCTACCATGTTGTGTTGCTACCATGTTGTTGTCATGTGGTGTTGCTACCATGTTGTGTTTACGCCATGTTGTGTTTCCGCCATGTTGTATTGCTACCATGTTGTTATGTGGTGTTGCTACCATGTTGTTGTTATGTGGTGTTGCTACCATGTTGTTGTTATGTGGTGTTGCTACCATGTTGTTTTAATGTTCTGTTGCTACCATGTTGTTGTCATGTTGTGTTGCTACAACGTTGTTGTCATGTGGTGTTGCTACCATGTTTTTGTCATGTGGTGTTGCTACCATGTTGTTTGTCATGTGGTGTTGCTACCATGTTGTTGTCATGTGGTGTTTCTACCATGTTGTTGTCATGTGGTGTTGCTACCATGTTGTGTTGCTACCATGTTGTGTTGCTACCATGTTGTGTTGCTACCATGTTGTTGTCATGTTGTGTTGCTACCATGTTGTTGTTATGTGGTGTTGCTACCATGTTGTTGTTATGTGGTGTCGCTACCATGTTGGTGTCATGTGGTGCTTCTACCATGTTGTGTTGCTACCATGTTGTTGTTATGTGGTGTTGCTACCATGTTGTGTTGCTACCATGTTGTTGTTATGTTGTGTTGCTACCATGTTGTGTTAGGACCATGTTGTTGTCATGTGGTTCTGCTACCATGTTGTGTTGCTACCATGTTGTTGTCATGTGGTGTTTCTACCATGTTGTGTTTCTACCATGTTGTGTTGCTACCATGTTGTTGTCATGTGGTGTCGCTACCATGTTGTTGTTATGTGGTGTTGCTACCATGTTGTTGTTATGTGGTGTCGCTACCATGTTGTTGTTATGTGGTGTCGCTACCATGTTGTTGTCATGAGGTTTTTCCACCTTGTTGGTGTTATGTGGTGCTTCTACCATGTTGTTGTTATGTGGTGTTGCTACCATGTTGTGTTGCTGCCATGTTGTTGTTATGTGGTGTTGCAACCATGTTGTGTTAGGACCATGTTGTTGTCATGTGGTGCTGCTACCATGTTGTCCTGCTACCATGTTGTTGTCATGTTGTGTTGCTACCATGTTGTGATGCTACCATGTTGTGTTGGTACCATGTTGTTTTGCTACCATGTTGTGTTGCTACCATGTTGTTGTTATGTTGTGTTGCCACCATGTTGTTGTCATGTGGTGTTGCTACATGTAATAATAACATGTATGATTTATATAAAGTTCTTTAGTAACAAAACATTAGTGACATAATTTTGTATTTAATATTACATAGTAAACTTTAATAATTGTAATATGTATGTTTAAATGACTGTACTAAAGTTTTTGAATAAAATAAAAGGTTTGAAATAAAATGTAATTTACTTTCAATGAATTTAAATCTCTCTCCCTCTGTCTCACCCCTTGGCTGGGAATGTTAAACGTCAAGAAGATGTGAATCTAGGGGGGCTCTTGCACACAGGGGAACTATATGTACACAAAATAACTAACAACCTGGACCCCGAGGTGTCTTTCAAAACATATGTTTTACAAACAACCTAAACAGATCATTTTTACCCTTTCCTTTGAAGGTTCATCAATGTTCAAGATGTTTTTTAACTTAATATGACGTGGAAACAACGTTTATTCAACCAGTGGGAAGTAATGCGTATTGTGTGTAGATTGCTGAGGAAATTGTTTCATTTAATACATTTTTTAATAAGGCTGTAACATAACAAAATGGGAAAAAGTCAAGGGGTCTGAATACTTTCCAAAGAAACTGTAAGTGATTGAGGAGAGAGCATTGTTGCTATATTCTAATTAAAACCATTGACCCATAAGGGAACATATGACCAAAGCAATGCGTGACCCATACAGAATTTAAAAAATATTAATCTCAATGAGAAATATAATTAAATAAACAAACATTTGCATAACCAAAGACATGAAAACTGGTAGAGAACATTGTATTTAGCTAGGATTTCATATGGCCAGGAAGGTTACTGAGAATAACAATAGACAATAGTTAATGTTGCTAGTTTAGGGATGAAGATAGTGAAGGTTCATTATGTTAAAGATGTTTTTTATTTTGATGTGGAAACAATGTTTATTGGAAAGTAAAACAAAGAACTCTTCATTAAGACAATGATAAACAGCAATCCGTGGGAGAGTTGTGGTGGATATTATAAAATAAGGATCTGCTGGAGTCCAAGTCAAACCAAGATTCTTTATTTCTGAGCTCAGAGAGAATAACAGAGTTTGGTATTTTATTAGGATCCCCATTAGCTGTTGCAAAAGCAGCAGCTACTCTTCCTGGGGTCCACACAAAACATGACACATAATACAGCACATCAATAGACAAGAACAGCTCAAGGACAGAACTACATACATTTTGTAAAAGGCACACGTAGCCTACATATCAATGCATACACACAAACTATCTAGGTCAAATTGGGGAGAGGGGTTGTGCCGTGAGGTGTTGCTTGATCTGTTTTTTGAAACCAGGTTTGCTGTTTATTTGAGCAATATGAGATGGAAGGAAGTTCCATGCAATAAGGGTCCTATATAATACTGTACGCTTTCTTGAATTTGTTCTGGAAACTTGGGGACTGTGAAAAGACCCCCGGTGGCATGTCTGGTGGGATAAGTGTGTGTGTCAGAGCTGTGTGTAAATTGACTTGTAAGACCTTGGATGATATCTGTACATTATAGGAACACCTGTGATGACAAAAGTACAATGATTCATGTGTTGCTTTAGCTTGAGATTAAGAATCCGTGGTTGACACCTTGCAAGTGCATGAAAAGTTCAACTGTACAAAGTCAGATGTCTGCGTGTTGAAATTATATTTTAGTTAACAGATGGATAAAGGGAACTAAGAGTTCCTGTTGATACTATGTTCCAGTCTCTCTTCCAGTCTGACATGATAGCAATGAGGGGAAGAGTCTTTATTATGGCTAGAACTCTCCCCATCTTCACAACCATTGAATCTATATGTTTTGACCATGACAGTTTACAATCTAAGGTAATGCCAAGTAATTTAGTCTCCTCAACTTGTTCAACAGTCACACAATTCATTACCAGATTCAGCTGAGGTCTAGAACTTAAGGAATTATTTGTACCAAATACAATGCTCTTAGTTTTAGAGATGTTCAGGACCAGTTTATTACTGGCCACCCATTCCAAAACAGACTGCAACTCTTTGTTAAGGGTTTCAGAGACTTCATTAGCTGTGGTTGCTGATGCTTATATGGTTGAATCATCAGCATACATGGACACACATGCTTTGTTTAATGCCAGTGGCAGGTCTTTGGTAAAAATAGAAAAGAGTAGAGGGCCTAGAGAGCTGCCCTGCAGTACACCACACTTTACATGTTTGACATTAGAGAAGCTTCCATTAAAAACCTCAGAGTTCTACTAGATAGAGGCAGAGGTTGAAAAGCCACAGCATATACGTTTTTTCAACAACAGGTTATGGTCAATAATATCAAAGGCTGCACTGAAATCTAACAGTACAGCTCCCACAATCTTGTTATTATCAATTTCTCTCAACCAATCATCAGTCATTTGTGTCAGTCAGTACATGTTGAGTGTCCTTCTCTATAAGCATGCTGAAAGTCTGTTGTTAATTTGTTTACAGAGAAATAGCATTGTATTTGGTCAAACACAATTTTTTCCAACAGTTTACTAAGAGAACAGGGCTCCGGGCAGCCGAGCGGAAATGGAGGAAAACTCGCCTCCCTGCGGACCTGGCATCCTTTCACTCCCTCCTCTCTACATTCTCCTCTTCTGTCTCTGCTGCTAAAGCCACTTTCTACCACTCTAAATTCCAAGCATCTGCCTCTAACCCTAGGAAGCTCTTTGCCACCTTCTCCTCCCTCCTGAATCCTCCTCCCTCTCTGCGGATGACTTCGTCAACCATTTTGAAAAGAAGGTCGACGACATCCGATCCTCGTTTGCTAAGTCAAACGACACCGCTGGTTCTGCTCACACTGCCCTACCCTGTGCTTTGACCTCTTTCTTCCCTCTCTCTCCAGATGAAATCTCGCGTCTTGTGACGGCCGGCCGCCCAACAACCTGCCCGCTTGACCCTATCCCCTCTCTTCTCCAGACCATTTCCGGAGACCTTCTCCCTTACCTCACCTCGCTCATCAACTCATCCTTGACCGCTGGCTACGTCCCTTCCGTCTTCAAGAGAGCGAGAGTTGCACCCCTTCTGAAAAAACCTACACTCGATCCCTCCGATGTCAACAACTACAGACCAGTATCCCTTCTTTTTTTTCTCTCCAAAACTCTTGAACGTGCCGTCCTTGGCCAGCTCTCCTGCTATCTCTCTCAGAATGACCTTCTTGATCCAAATCAGTCAGGTTTCAAGACTAGTCATTCAACTGAGACTGCTCTTCTCTGTGTCACGGAGGCGCTCCGCACTGCTAAAGCTAACTCTCTCTCCTCTGCTCTCATCCTTCTAGACCTATCGGCTGCCTTTGATACTGTGAACCATCAGATCCTCCTCTCCACCCTCTCCGAGCTGGGCATCTCCGGCGCGGCCCACGCTTGGATTGCGTCCTACCTGACAGGTCGCTCCTACCAGGTGGCGTGGCGAGAATCTGTCTCCGCACCACGTGCTCTCACCACTGGTGTCCCCCAGGGCTCTGTTCTAGGCCCTCTCCTATTCTCGCTATACACCAAGTCACTTGGCTCTGTCATATCCTCACATGGTCTCTCCTATCATTGCTATGCAGACGACACACAATTAATCTTCTCCTTTCCCCCCTCTGATAATCAGGTGGCGAATCGCATCTCTGCATGTCTGGCAGACATATCAGTGTGGATGACGGATCACCACCTCAAGCTGAACCTCGGCAAGATGGAGCTGCTCTTCCTCCCGGGGAAGGACTGCCCGTTCCATGATCTCGCCATCACGGTTGACAACTCCATTGTGTCCTCCTCCCAGAGTGCTAAGAACCTTGGCGTGATCCTGGACAACACCCTGTCGTTCTCAACTAACATCAAGGCGGTGACCCGTTCCTGTAGGTTCATGCTCTACAACATTCGCAGAGTACGACCCTGCCTCACACAGGAAGCGGCGCAGGTCCTAATCCAGGCACTTGTCATCTCCCGTCTGGATTACTGCAACTCGCTGTTGGCTGGGCTCCCTGCCTGTGCCATTAAACCCCTACAACTCATCCAGAACGCCGCAGCCCGTCTGGTGTTCAACCTTCCCAAGTTCTCTCACGTCACCCCGCTCCTCCGCTCTCTCCACTGGCTTCCAGTTGAAGCTCGCATCCGCTACAAGACCATGGTGCTTGCCTACGGAGCTGTGAGGGGAACGGCACCTCCGTACCTTCAGGCTCTGATCAGGCCCTACACCCAAACAAGGGCACTGCGTTCATCCACCTCTGGCCCGCTCGCCTCCCTACCTCTGAGGAAGTACAGTTCCCGCTCAGCCCAGTCAAAACTGTTCGCTGCTCTGGCACCCCAATGGTGGAACAAACTCCCTCACGACGCCAGGTCAGCGGAGTCAATCACCACCTTCCGGAGACACCTGAAACTCCACCTCTTTAAGGAATACCTAGGATAGGATAAAGTAATCCTTCTAACCCCCCCTCCCCCTTAAAAGAGTTAGATGCACTATTGTAAAGTGGTTGTTCCACTGGATATCATAAGGTGAATGCACCAATTTGTAAGTCGCTCTGGATAAGAGCGTCTGCTAAATGACTTAAATGTAATGTAAATGTAAGAGCAGGCAACAAGATCATAGGTCTGCTGTTAGAACCAGTAAAGGCCGCTTTACCACTCTTGGGTAGTGGAATTACTTTGGCTTCCCTCCAGGCCTGAGGACAAAGACTTTCCTCTAGGCTCATATTAAAAATATGATAGATAGGAGTGGCTATAGAGTCAGCTACCATCCTCAGTAGCTTTCCATCTCAGTTGTCAATGCCAGGAGGTTTGTCATTATTGATCGATAACAATTTTTCCACCTCTCCCACACTAACTTTACAACATTCAATACTTGCACTGCTTTTCTTTCATTCTGTTTTTTTACAAGTTTGTTTCCATCATTCTTTATATCATTGATCTTGGATTCATAATAAAGTTTATTATTTTGTTGAGTTTGGTCACATCATTTCTCCATTTGCAGTATGTAAGCCAGCCAGACTTATTAGTCACTCCTTTTGCCCCATCTCCTTCAACCATACAGATGTTCAATTCATCATCAATCCATGGAGCCTTAACAGCTCTAACAGTCAGTATTTTAACAGGTACAGGTTTATCAATAATTGGAAGAAGCAATTTCATAAGGCAAAAACAGGTAAACACATTATCAGTCAGATGTGAAATTTCAATATACACGCTAAGAGAAGTAATTTCTCTCTCCTGTATGTATTATCTCATTATCTCAGCCCCCCGAAATGGTTAAAACGCTTTCCACACTGGGAGGAGTGGTAAGGCTTCTCCCCTCTGTGTATTTTCTTGTGGTGGTTCAGGTTGCTTTTCTGGTTAAAACTATTTCCACACTGGGAGCAGTGGTAAGGCTTCTCCCCTGTGTGTATTCTCTCGTGTTGGTTCAGGTTTCCTTTATGGTTAAAACTCTTTCCACATTGGGAGCATTGGTAAGGCTTCTCCCCTGTGTGTATTCTGTCATGTCTTTTCAGCCCCTCTGACCGGTGGAAACACTTCCCACACTGGGAGCAGTGGTAAGGCTTCTCCCCTGTGTGTATTCTCTCATGTCGTTTCAGCTCCCCTGACTGGTTGAAACACTTTCCACACTGGGAGCAGTGGTAAGGCTTCTCCCCTGTGTGCATTCTCTCGTGTCTTTTCAGCTCCCCTGACTGGTTGAAACACTTTCCACACTGGGAGCAGTGGTAAGGCTTCTCCCCTGTGTGTATTCTCTCATGAGTTTTCAGGTTACCTAAATCATTAAAACTCTTTCCACAATGGGAGCAGTGGTAAGGCTTCTCCCCTGTGTGTATTCTCTCATGAGTTTTCAGGTTACCTAAATCATTAAAACTCTTTCCACAATGGGAGCAGTGGTAAGGCTTCTCCCCTGTGTGTATTCTCTCGTGCAGTTTCAGATTCCCCGGCTGGCTGAAACCCTTTCCACACTGGGAGCAGTGGTAAGGCTTCTCACCTGTGTGTATTTTCTCATGTTTTTTCAGATCCCCTAACAGGTTAAAACACTTGCCACAGTGGGAACACTGGTGTCTTCTTGTTGGTTTGGACGTCCCTGGCTCTGGTTCCTCCGAGTCTGGTCTTTCTCCTGCCAAAGACAGTGTGCTTTTAAAAAAAGAGACCTGAATGACACCTCCACATGGTAAATAGGCCTTGCTACGAGGGTAAATCCTAATCAGATCGCGCAATAACCTAAGGCCAGTTTTAACAATCTTGGTGTGATTTTAAAACAAATGTTGTAGAGTTTCCTGGTAATTACTGATAATGTTTACATTACTTACTTATTTATTCATTCTGTTTTACAAGTCAGAACACAAAAAACTAAACCGTTCTTGGACACTCAATAAACAGATATCGCTTAATTCCAATCGAGCAGGTGGTTCTAAATATATAACTTTCATAGCTGTATGATACAGAATGCGACCTACAGTCGTGGCCAAAAGTTTTGAAAATGACACAAATATTAATTCCCACAAATTTTGCTGCTTTAGTGTCTTCAGATATTTTTGTCAGATGTTACTATGAAATACTGAAGTATAATTACAAGCATTTCATAAGCGTCAAAGGCTTTTATTGGCAATGACATGAAGTTGATGCAAAGAGTCAATATTTGCAGTGTTGACCCTTCTTTTTCAAGACCTCTGCAATCCACCCTGGTGTCAATTAACTTCTGGGCCACATCCTGACTGATGGCAGCCCATTCTTGCATAATCAATGCTTGGAGTTTGTCAGAATTTGTGGGTTTTTGTTTGTCCACCCGCCTCTTGAGGATTGACCACAAGTTCTCAATGGGATTAAGGTCTGGGGAGATTCCTGGCCATGGACCCAAAATATTGATGTTCTGTTCCCCCGAGCCACTTAGTTGCCCGAGCCACTTATCACGTTTGCCTTATGGCAAGGTGCTCCTTCATGCTGGAAAAGGCATTGTTCGCCACCGAACTGTTCCTGGATGGTTGGGAGAAGTTGCTCTCGGACGATGTGTTGGTAGCATTCCTTATTCATGGCTGTGTTCTTAGGCAACATTGTGAGTGAGCCCACACCCTTGGCTGAAAAGCAACCCCACACATGAATGGTCTCAGGATGCTTTACCGTTGGCATGACACAGGACTGTTGGAAGCGCTGACCTTGTCTTCTCCGGACAAGCTTTTTTCCAGATGCCCCAAACAATCGAAAAGGGGATTCATCAGAGAAAATGACTTTACCCCAGTCCTCAGCAGTCCAATCCCTGTACCTTTTGCAGAATATCAGACTGTGTGCAGAAGGACTCACACCTGCCTGCTGCCATTCCTGAGCAAGCTCTGTACTGGTGGTGCCCCGATCCCGCAGCTGAATCAACTTCAGGAGACGGTCCTGGCGCTTGCTGGACTTTCTTGGGTGCCCTGAAGCCTTCTTCACAACAATTGATCCGCTCTCCTTGAAGTTATTGATGATCCGATAAAGGGTTGATTAGGTGCAATCTTACTGGCAGCAATAGCCTTGCCTGTGAAGCCTTTTTTGTGCAAAGCAATGATGACGGCACGTGTTTCCTTGCAGGTAACCATGGGTGACAGAGGAAGAACAATGATTCCAAGCACCACCCTCCTTTTGAAGCTTCCAGTTTTGGGGGGGATTCAGTTCATTTGCATGGCAAAGAGGGACTTTGCAATTAATTACAATTCATCTGATCACTCTTCATAACATTCTGGAGTATATGCAAATTGCCATCATACAAACTGAGGCAACAGACTGAAAATTCATATTTGTGTCATTCTCAAAACTTTTGGCCACAACTGTACACACTTCCTTAAACATAAAATAAGTAAATAAGTAATTTTAAGTGGAAGTCCAAAACTTGTTTTTACATCGAAGACACAAAGCACATCAGTAAAATCTCCCCGTTGTCGAAAGGGTTCGACACCTGCTGTTTAAATGGACCAATTTCTTATTTAGACGTTCACAGATTTTCAACATTTTGACTATCGCTGATGTCATATTTTGGGTAAAGTAAAAAATAAAGTGAAATATTTGGGAAAATGTTCCTAAAACTGAGAGTAACTACAATAAACAAAAATATTAACGCAACATGTAAAGTGTTGGATGTTTCATGAGCTGAAAAAAAAGATTGCAGAATTTTTTACATCCCTGTTAGTGAAAATGTATTCTTTGCCAAGATAATCCATCCACCTGACAGGTGTGACATATCAAGCTGATTAAACAGCATGATCATTACACAGGTGCACCTTGTGCTGGGGAGAATAAAAGGCCACTAAAATGTGCAGTTCTGTCACACAACACAATGCCACAGATGTCTCAAGTTTTGAGGGAGCGTGCAATTGGCATGCTGACTGCAGGAATATCCACTGGAGCTGTTACCAGATAATTGAATGTTAAATTCTCTACCAGAAGCCGCCTCCAACGTCATTTTAGAGAATTTGGCAGTACATCCAACTGGCCTCACAACCACAGAACACATGTAACGACGTCAGCCCAGGACCTCCACATCGTCTGAGACCAGCCACCCGAGTTGTATTTCTCTTTGTAATGAAGCCCTTTTGTGGGGAAAAACTCATTCTGATTGCCCTCCAGGGCCCACCAATGGCTGCGCCCCTGCCCAGTTATGTAAAGTCCATAGATTAGGGCCTCATTTATTTATTTACAATCACTTACTCATATAAATTGTAAATCGTTGTTTATATTTTGGTTCAGTATACACACACACACAGTGCATTCGTTAAAAACTTCTCTAGGATAGGGGGCAGCATTTTTACGTTTGGATGAAAAGCATATCCAAATTCAACTGCCAGCTACTCATCCCCAGAAGATAAGAGGTGCATATTATTAGTTGATTTGGATGGAAAACACTCTGAAGTTTCTAAAACTGTTTGAATCATGTCTGTGAGTATAACAGAACTTATTTAGCAGGCGAAACCCTGAGGACAAACCATTCAGTTTTTTTTAATTTTTTTTAGGTCACTTTCTTTTCAATTAGATTTCATTGGGAATCCAGATTTCTAAGGGACCTTCTTGCAGTTCCTACCGCTTCCACTGGATGTCAACAGTCTTTAGAAATTGGTTGAGGTTATTCCTTTGTGTAATGAAGAAGTACGGCCATCTTGAAGGAGGGTCACTCGAAGTGTCCTGTTTGTTAGAAGCGTGTGACCAGAAAGCTAGCTACAGTTTGTTTTCCTCCTGTATTGAACACAGATCATCCCGTCTTCAATTTTATCGATTATTTACGTTTAAAAAAAACTAAAGTTGTATTACAAAAGTGTGAAATGTTTTGGCAAAGTTTACAGGTAACTTTTGAGATACTTTGTAGTCACGTTGCGCAAGTTGGAACCGGTGTTTTTATGGATCAAACGTGCCAAATAAATTGACATTTTGGATATATATCGACGGAATTAATTGAACAAAGGGACCATTTGTGATGTTTATGGGACATATTGGAGTGCCAACAAAAGAAGCTCGTCAAAGGTAAGGCATGAATTATATTTCTATTTTTGCGTTTTGTGTCGCGCCTGCAGGGTTGAAATATGCTTCTCTCTCTTTGTTTACTATGGTGCTATCCTCAGATAATAGCATCGTTTGCTTTCGCCGAAAAGCCTATTTGAAATCTGACATGTTGGCTGGATTCACAACAAGTGTAGCTTTAATTTGGTATATTGCATGTGTGATTGAATGAAAGTTTGATATTTATAGTATTTTAGTTGAATTTGGCACTCTGCATTTTTACTGGCTTATGGCCAGGTGGGAGGCTAGCGTCCCACATATCCCAGAGAGGTTAAGTATTTAGACCCCATCACCTTTTCCAAATGTTGTTACATTTCAGCATTATTCTCAAATTGATTCAATTGTTTCCCCCCCCTCGTCAATCTAAACTCAGCAAAAAAAAGAAACGTCCTCTCACTGTCAACTGCTTTTATTTTCAGCAAACTTAACATGTGTAAATATTTGTTGGAACATAACAAGATTCAATAACAGACATAAACTGAACAAGTTCCACAGACATGTGACTAACTGAAATTGAATAATGTGTCCCTGACCAAAGTGGGGGGGGTCAAAATAAAAAGTAAGTCAGTATCTGTGGTGGCCACCAGCTGCATTAAAGGAGGCCTGTAGCTTCTAATGATGAATTACTATGGAGTCTGATGCTTTAAATGAGAAGTTTAACCAAAATCCAGAAACTCATAAGTGATTCCATACATTGAAATAATCCAGTGGATTATTTCCCTCTCCCTGTAGTGCTGTACTGAAACAGCTGCAAAACGTGACTCGTGACGTTGCTGGATGCGGACCTCGCTCTGCTGCTTTGCCAGTTAATTTGTTATTTTATTACAGCTTTGGCCTTTGTCTTTCACCTGGAGTTGTTTATTTATGTCTGAGAAAAAAACAATTTTCAACATAAAACATATACAAAATAAACCCAGCAAAAACAATTACGGGTCTTTTTCAGGACCCTGTTTTACAAAGAATATTCGTAAAAATCCAAATAATGTCACAGATCTTCATTGTAAAGGGTTGAAACACTGTTTCCCATGCTTGTTCAATGAACCAAAAACGATTAATGAACATGCACCTGTGGAACGGTCGTTAAGACACAAACAGCTTACAGACGGTAGGCAATTAAGGTCACAGTTATGAAAACTTAGGACTCTAAAGAGGCCTTTCTACGGACTCTGAAAAACACAGAAAAAAAGATGCCCAGGGTCCCTGCTCATCTGCGTGAACGTGCCTTAGGCATGCTGCAAGGAGGCATGAGGACTGCAGATGTGGCCAGTGCAATAAATTACAATGTCCGTACTGTGAGACGCCTAAGACAGCGCTACAGGGAGACAGGACGGACAGCTTATCGTCCTCGCAGTGGCAGACCACGTGTAAAAACACCTGCACAGGATCGGTACATCGGAACATCACACCTACAGGTACAGGATGGCAACAACTGCCCAAGTTACACCAGGAACGCACAATCCCTCCATCGGTGCTCAGACTAGAGGTCGACCGATTATGATTTTTCAACGCCGATACCGATTATTGGAGGACCAAAAAAGCCGATACCGATTAATCGGCCGATTTTTATTTATTTATTTGTAATACTGAAAATTACAACAATACTGAAGGAACACTTATTTTAAGTTAATATAATACATCAATACAATCAATTTAGCCTCAAGTAAATAATGAAACATGTTAAATTTGGTTTAAATTATGCAAAAACAAAGTGTTGGAGAAGAAAGTAAAAGTGCAATATGTGCTATGTAAGAAAGCTAACGTTTCAGTTCCTTGCTCAGAACATGAGAACATATGAAAGCTGGTGGTTCCTTTCAACATGAGTCTTCAATATTCCCAGGTAAGAAGTTTTAGGTTGTAGTTATTATAGGAATTATAGGACTATTTCCCTCTATACCATTTGTATTTCATTAACCTTTGACTATTGGATGTTCTTATAGGCACTTTAGTATTGCAAGTGTAACAGTATAGCTTCCGTCCCTCTCCTCGCTCCTCCCTGGGCTCGAACCAGCAACACAACGACTACAGCCACCATCGAAGCAGCGCTACTGTAATAAATATCATTTATTATAACACAAGCATATTTGCTATTACATTGTTATAACTAACTTCTTTCCAAACAGGGTTTCTCACAAACTCATTAGCAGATACTGAGACCCACACACACCCAGAGACAGATGGCTGACACAGGCCTTTTCATAAAAACTGATAAGAAAAGGGTGCCTGGTACTGCATATCACAGAAACTGAGACACACACATACCCAAGGACAGAGGGCTGACGTAAACCTTTCATAAACACTGATTAAAATAGGAACATCTACGCACACACCTAATCTCCTGTTTTAGCTGAACATTTCTGAAGACAAAGAAATCTACTCAGAGCCAATGAGACAGTGATACTAGCCTGAAGGGGACCTCGCCCAACTCATCAGGACCAACCAGAGGACAAGAACTTCCAGACTCAACCTACTTTCTATCTTTGTATAAAATGTATATGCACTCTGTTATCTGGGCTTCTTTCAGAGAGTTCCATTTGAGCTTGATGAAAGGGCCCGTGCTATTTCAGATATCTTTACACTTTAATAAACTGCCTTATATCATACCTTATCCACCTGGTCCAGCATCTCAACTTGGTCTCACTCTTCTAGTAAATGTATCATCAACACTACCCATGCAGAGCAAGGGGAACAACTACTAGAAGGCTCAGAGCGAGTGACGTTTAAAACGCTATTAGCGCGCGCTAACTAGCTAGCCATTTCACTTCGGTTACACCAGCCTCATCTCGGGAGTTGATAGGCTTGAAGTCATAAACAGCGCAATGCTTGACGCACAACGAAGAGCTGCTGGTAAAACGCACGAAAGTGCTTTTTGAATGAATGTTTGCGCGCCTGCTTCTGCCTACCACCGTTCAGTCAGAAACTTAGATACTTGTATGCTTAGTCAGATTATATGCAACGCAGGACACGCTAGATAATACCTAGTAATATCATCAACCATGTGTAGTTAACTAGTAGTTATGATTGATTGTTTTTTATAAGATAAGTTTAATGCTAGCTAGCAACTTACCTTGGCTTACTGCATTTGCGTAACAGGCAGTCTCCTTGTGGAGTGGAACGAGAGAGAGGCAGGTCGTTATTGCGTTGGACTAGTTAACTGTAAGGTTGCGAGATTGGATCCCCCGGGCTGACAAGGTGAAAATCTGTCGTTCTGCCCCTGAACAAGGCAGTTAACTCACCGTTCCTAGGCCGTCATTGAAAATAAGAATGTGTTCTTAACTGACTTGCCTAGTTAATTAAAGGTAGCAAAAAAAAAAATTGGGCAAATCGGCGCCCAAAAATACCGATTTACGATTATGAAAACTTGAAATCGGCCCTAATTAATCGGCCATTCCGCTTAATCGGTCGACCTCTAGCTCAGACTGTCCGCAATTGAATGAGAGAGGCTGGACTAAGGGCTTGTAGTCCTGTTGAAAAGGCAGGTCCTCACCAGACATCACCGGCAACAACGTCGCCTCTGGGCACAAACCCACCGTCACTGGACCAGACAGGACTGGCAAAAAGTGCTTTTCACTGACAAGTCGCGGTTTTATCTCCAGGGGTGATGGTCGGATTCGCGTTTATCGTCGGATTCGCGTTTATCGTCGAAGGAGGGGATTTGTAGGTGGAGGGGCCGTCATAGTCTGGGGCGGTGTGTCACAGCATCATCAGACTGAGCTTGTTGTCATTGCAGGCAATCTCAACGGTGTGCGTTACAGGGAAGACATCCTCCTCCCTCATGTGGTACCCTTCATGCAGGGTCATCCTGACATGACCCTCCAGCATGACAATGCCACCAGTCATACTGCTCCTTCTGTGCGTGATCTCCTGCAAGACCGGAATGTCAGTGTTCTGCCATGGCCAGCGAAGAGCCCGGATCTCAATCCCATTGCGCACGTCTGGGACCTGTTGGATCGGAGGGTGAGAGCTAGGGCCATTCCCCCCAGAAATGTCCGGGAACTTGCAGGTGCCTTGGTGGAAGAGTGGGGTAACATCTCACAGCAAGTACTGTCAAATCTGGTGCAGTCCATGAGGAGGAGATGCACTGCAGTACTTAACCTGTTTGGGATAAGGGGGCAGCATTTTCACGTTCGGATGAAAAGCATGCCCAGAGCAAACTTCCTGCTACTCAGGCCCAGAAGCTAATATATGCATATTATTAGTAATATTGGATAGAAAACACTCTGAAGTTTCTAAAACTGTTTGAATTATGTCTGTGTGTATAACAGAACTCATATGGCAGGCAAAAACCTGAGAAAAATTCAACCAGGAAGTTGGAAATCTGAGGTTTGTAGCTTTCAACTCATTGCCTATCGAATGTACAGTGTCTATGGGGTCATATTGCACTTCCTAAGGCTTCCACTAGATGTCAACAGTCTTAGAACATTGTTTGAGGCTTCTACTGTGAAGGAGGGGGGAATGAGAGCTGTTTCAACCAGAGGTCTGCCAGAGTGGCATGAGCTGATCACGCGCCTAAACGTGAGAGCGACCTGCGTCCCATTGCAATTCTAAAGACAAAGGAATTCTCTGGTTGGAACATTATTGAAGATTTATGTTAAAAACATCCTAAAGATTGATTCTATACATCGTTTGACATGTTTCTACGAACTGTAATATACATGTTTGAACTTTTCATCCGAACTTCCGCCTGGACTTGCCCGCGCCTCGTGAGTTTGGATTTGTTTACCAAACGCGCTAACAAAAGGAGGTATTTGGACATAAATGTTGGACTTTATCAACAACAAACATTTATTGTTGAACTGGGATTCCTGGGAGTGCATTCTGATGAAGATCATCAAAGTGAATATTTAAAACGCTATTTCTGACTCAACAACATGGCGGGTATCTGCATGGCTTGTGTCTGAGCGCCGTACTCGGATTATTGCATGGTTTGCTTTTTCCGTAAAGCTTTTTTGAAATCTGACAGAGCGGTTGCATTAAGGAGAAGTATATCTATAATTCTGTGCATAATACTTGTATCAACTTTTATAAGTTTATTATGAGTATTTCTGTAAATTGATGTGCCTCTGAAAATTTGCCGGATGTTTTCGATGCACAACATTACTGACCATAAAGCGCCAATGTAAACTGAGATATTTGGATATAAATATGAACTTAATCGAACAAAACATACATGTATTGTGTAACATGAAGTCCTATAAGTGCCATCTGATGAAGATCATCAAAGGTTAGTGATAAATTAAATTTAATCTATATTTCTGCTTTTTGTGACTCCTCTCTTTGGCTGGAAAATGGCTGTGTGTTTTTGTGACTAGGCTCTGACCTAACATAATTATATGATGTGCTTTCGCTGTAAAGCTTTTTTGAAATTGGACACGATGGGTAGATTAACAAGAAGTTAAGCTTTAATTTGGTGTATTGCACTGGTGAATGCATCAAAAAAATATTTTGGAATTTAGTGCTCTGCCTTTTCAGCGGAATGTTGTCGAGGGGTTCCACTAGCCATAAGAAGTTTTAAGACTCCATAATGTATCATCATTAGCTGCTACAGTCCTCCTTCAAGACTCCATAATGTATCATCATTAGATGCTACAGGCTACAAATCAACAATGGGTGTAATATGAATCTTTACCACTTGCTCTGTAATATGAGTAGTATTCGGATTTCATTCAAACATTTCTTACATGAATATTGAAAATATAAATGTTGATTTTTGTATACATTGTTGAATATAATATACTGTAAGGGTATATCAGTTCCAGGAGCTCTGCTCTGCTAGAAGTTAACTTCTTGTCACTATAGGGTGTGCTGTTTCGACTTAGCGAAAATTGGTCTCCAAATTAAACTGCCTAGTGCTCAATTCTTGCTCGTACAATATGCATATTATTACTACTATTGGATAGAAAACACTCTCTAGTTTCTAAAACCGTTTGAATTATGTCTGTGGGTGGGACAGAACTCCTTCTACAGCAAAAATCCTGACATGACTTGCGAAGGTCTGAGAATTATGCTCTGATCTGGGTTCAGTTTTAAAGTCTGTGTATATCCTATGGCTGGAAATGAACTGCACCCGCCTTCCCCTGGATGTCAGTAACCAATGAGAAGTGGAATGGTCTGTCTACGTAGCTGTCCGAGGTTATAAAGCCAGAAGGAACGAGAGTAACTTTCTTTTCCTCGTTCGTAATGGTGCAAGAACTCAGGATGAAATTTTGGAACGCTCAGTTATCGACCAGAGATGTATCCGTCTGTAATTTAATTAAATATAGGTGTTAGAAACATCATAACGATGTTATATGAAACCGATTTATATCAGTTTATGCGAGTATATTGCTATTTTTCTGAATTTCCTTAGTATTTCGTTTGAGGATTTGGACATGTGTGTGCGACATAGCAGCTAATTCCAAAGGTGAAGAGGACGTTTTACAACAAAGCAACTATTCTTTTGAAGAAAGGACACATTGCCCAAGATACTGATGGAAGCTCGTCCAAAAGTAGGAACTATTTATGATGTTATTCCGTATTTATGTGGAAAAATGTAATAGTGTTTGCTCGCCGTTTTGCAGGCACTGGTCTGGCTGCAACGCACACTATATGTCTAGTAACGTTAATTTTAAAAATCTAACATAGCGATTGCATTAAGAACTAATTTATCTTTCGATTGTTGTCCAACTTATATTTTTTTGTCAAGTTTATGAATAGTATTTTTATTAGAATAGGCGCTAATCCAAGATGGCGCCGGCCAGAATGCATGCAATGTTTGTACTGATTACATAGTATAACCACGATTTATGCTGCTAAATATGCACATTTTCGAACAAAAGCTATATGCATTGTGTAATATGATGTTACAGGACTGTCATCTGATGAAGTATATCAAGGTTAGTAAAATTATATATCTTTTGTTGGGTTGTTACGATCGCTAACATTTACAGCTGGTAAATGCGGTTGTGATTCTGGCTATTGTGGTCATATAATGCTATATTGTGTTTTCGCTGTAAAACACTTAGACAATCTGAAATATTGTCTGGATTCACAAGATCTGTGTCTTTCGATTGCTGTAGGCTGTGTATTTTTCAGAAGTGTTTTATGATGAGTAATTATAATTTGCCGTCGGTCTCTGTAATTATTCCGGCTGCTTCCAACGCTATTTCAGATTGCAGCTGCAATGGTAAACTGTGATTTATACCTGAAAAATGCAAATTTTCAAAAAAAAACTATCCTATACCATAAATATGTTATCAGACTGTCATCTTATGAAGTTGTTTCTTGGTTAGTGGCTATATATATCTTTATTTAGTCGAATTAGTGATAGCTACTGATGCAGGAAAAAAATGGTGGAGAAAAAAAGTTGTGTCTTTTGCTATCAGTGGTTAGCTAATAGATTTACATATTGTGTCTTCCCTGTAAAACATTTTAAAAATCAGAAATGATGGCTGGATTCACAGGATCTGTATCTTTTATCTGTTGTCTTGGACTTGTGATTTAATGATATTTAGATGCTACTATTTACTTGTGACGCTATGCTAGGCTATGCTAGTCAGCTTTTTTACTGTGGGGGGTGCTCCCGGATCCGGGTTTAGTAGCCGGATCCGGGTTTAGTAGCCGTGAAAGGTTAAAGTCATGGGCCATTATATACAGAGAAATTGTGGCGAAATCCTGCATGGAGCCTTCACCATGCGCTGTCACTTTAAGAGCTTTAGATCTTCTTTAGAAAGAGTTTCATGCTGGTTTTTGGAAAAATGAGACAGAAATTGTAGCTTTTCTAGGTGGCTCCCATTTTGGCTGTATTGTTTCCAAGCGCGTGGAAGAGAGCGCATTCTTTGGTATTTTTCTCCGGTAAAGACAATAACGATTCTCCGTCTTAAATTGTATTGTTTATTTACGTATTAGGGTACCTAAGGTTTGATTATAAACGTTGTTTGACTTGTTTGGAAAAGTTCATTAGTAACGTTTGGGATTCATTTTGTATGCATTTTGATGGAGGGAAACTGGGTGGATTATTGACTGAAGCGCGCCAGCTAAACTGAGTTTTTATGGATATAAAGAAGGACATTATCGAACAAAAGGACCATTTGTGATGTATCTGGGACCTGTTGGAGTACCAACAGAAGAAGATCAAAGGTAAGGCATTCATTATATCGCTATTTCTGACTTTCGTGGCGCACCTGCCTGGTTGAAATATGTTTTTCATGCTTTTGTACGCGGGGTGCTGGCCTCAGATAATCGCATGGTGTGCTTTCGCCTTAAAGCCTTTTTGAAATCTGACACAGCGGCTGGATTAACAAGAAGTTAAGCTTTATTTTGATGTATTACACTTGTGATTTTATGAAAGTTAAATATTTATAATTCTGTAGTTTGAATTTCGCGCTTTGCAATTTCACCGGATGTTGGCCAGGTGGGACGCTACCGTCCAGACACAGACTTCTGTCCATAAGAAGTTAGAGGGAGTTTGCGTGAGAGCTCATGTTTATTGTCGTTTGAATTGTATTGCTTTTTTGTGGGACTGTTTACATTTTAAGGCCTTTGTTGTCTATACACACACCCACCCACACACCCATGCATACCCCCCTGCACTCCACCACTGGGAGGTAATACAGATTATTGCAAATCCTCTAATGTTGATGATTGGGTTCTTTCTTGAGAATTGTTTCTATGAAGTTGCCATTAAATTGCTCTGCCATTATTATTGTATGAGGTATTATTGGTTGGGTTACCCCTGGGCTGTGACGGGCGTTTTATATGGTGGGTCTTATGTTCTCTCCCCACTGGCAATCTGGCCAACAGGCTCCACTCTAGTCTCTACTGGCTATCTGGCGAACAGGCTCCACTCTAGTCTCCACTGGCTATCTGGCCAACAGGCTCCACTCTATTCAGTATCTTCTGCTGATGTGTGCCTGGTAGCACTACTCTACTCTTTTCCTTTCAGCAGGTTAATACCTGCCTGGCGCCCCAACAAAATATTTATCTTTACGCTCCTCTAACAATACAGCTACAGAATTAGCATAGTAGGCCAATGTAACTTAAGGTTACCTGAAATATTTAGGACTAACTTATTCCTTGCAACCCATTCTGAAACTAACTTCAGCTCTTTGTCAAGTGTTGCTGTCATTTCAGTTGCTGTGGTAGCTGACGTGTATAGTGTTGAGTCATCCTCATACCTAGACACACTGGCTTTACCCAAAGCCAGTGGCATGTCGTTAGTAAAAATTGAAAAAAGTAAGGTGCCTAGACAGCTGCCATGGGGAATTCCTGATTCTACCTTGATTCTGTTGTACTGGCTTCCATTCTGGAACACCCTCTGTGTTCTGTTAGACAGGTAGCTTTTTATCCACAATATCAAATCAAATCAAATCAAATCAAATTTTATTAGTCACATACACATGGTTAGCAGATGTTAATGCGAGTGTAGCGAAATGCTTGTGCTTCTAGTTCCGACAATGCAGTAATAACCAACAGTAATCTAACCTAACAATTCCACACTACTACCTTACACACACACACAAGTGTAAGGGATAAAGAATATGTACATAAAGATATATGGATGAGTGGTGGTACAGAACGGCATGGCAGATGCAGTAGATGGTATAGAGTACGGTATATACATATGAGATGAGTACTGTAGGGTATGTAAACATAAAGTGGCATAGTTTAAAGTGGCTAGTGGTACATGTATTGCATAAAGATGGCAAGATGCAGTAGATGATATAGAGTACAGTATATATACATATGAGATGGGTAATGTAGGGTATGTAAACATTGTATTAAGTGGCATTGCTTAAAGTGGCTAGTGGTACATTTTTACATAATTTCCATCAATTCCCATTTTTAAAGTGGCTGGAGTTGAGTCAGTATGTTGGCAGCGGCCGCTAAATGTTAGTGGTGGCTGTTTAACAGTCTGATGGCCTTCAGATAGAAGCTGTTTTTCAGTCTCTCGGTCCCTGCTTTGATGCACCTGTACTGACCTCGCCTTCTGGATGATAGCGGGGTGAACAGGCAGTGGCTTGGGTGGTTGTTGTCCTTGATGATCTTTATGGCCTTCCTGTGACATCGGGTGGTGTAGGTGTCCTGGAGGGCAGGTAGTTTGCCCCTGGTGATGCGTTCTGCAGACCTCACTACCCTCTGGAGAGCCTTACGGTTGTGGGCGGAGCAGTTGCCGTACCAGGCGGTGATACAGCCCGACAGGATGCTCTCGATTGTGCATCTGTAGAAGTTTGTGAGTGCTTTTGGTGACAAGCCGAATTTCTTCAGCCTCCTGAGGTTGAAGAGGCGCTGCTGCGCCTTCTTCACAACGCTGTCTGTGTGGGTGGACCAGTTCAGTTTGTTCGTGATGTGTACACCGAGGAACTTAAAACTTTCCACCTTCTCCACTACTGACCCGTTGATGTGGATAGGGGGGTGCTCCCTCTGCTGTTTCCTGAAGTCCACAATCATCTCCTTTGTTTTGTTGACGTTGAGTATGAGGTTATTTTCCTGACACCACACTCCGAGGGCCCTCACCTCCTCCCTGTAGGCCGTCTCGTCGTTGTTGGTGATCAAGCCTACCACTGTAGTGTCATCCGCAAACTTGATGATTGAGTTGGAGGCGTGCATGGCCACGCAGTCGTGGGTGAACAGGGAGTACAGGAGAGGGCTCAGAACGCACCCTTGTGGGGCCCCAGTGTTGAGGATCAGCGGGGTGGAGATGTTGTTACCTACCCTCACCACCTGGGGGCGGCCCGTCAGGAAGTCCAGGACCCAGTTGCACAGGGCGGGGTCGAGACCCAGGGTCTCGAGCTTGATGACGAGTTTGGAGGGTACTATGGTGTTAAATGCTGAGCTGTAATCGATGAACAGCATTCTCACATGGGTATTCCTCTTGTCCAGATGGGTTAGGGCAGTGTGCAGTGTGGTTGCGATTGCGTCGTCTGTGGACCTATTGGGTCGGTAAGCAAATTGGAGTGGGTCTAGGGTGTCCGGTAGGGTGGAGGTGATATGGTCCTTGACTAGTCTCTCAAAGCACTTCATGATGACGGAAGTGAGTGCTACGGGGCGGTAGTCGTTTAGCTCAGTTACCTTAGCTTTCTTGGGAACAGGAACAATGGTGGCCCTCTTGAAGCATGTGGGAACAGCAGACTGGGATAAGGATTGATTGAATATGTCCGTAAACACACCAGCCAGCTGGTCTGCGCATGCTCTGAGGACGCGGCTGGGAATGCCGTCTGGGCCTGCAGCCTTGCGAGGGTTAACACGTTTAAATGTTTTACTCACCTCGGCTGCAGTGAAGGAGAGCCCGCAGGTTTTGGTAGGGGGCCGTGTCAGTGGCACTGTATTGTCCTCAAAGCGGGCAAAAAAGTTGTTTAGCCTGTCTGGGAGCAAGACATCCTGGTCCTCGACGGGGCTGGTTTTCTTTTTGTAATCCGTGATTGACTGTAGACCCTGCCACATACCTCTTGTGTCTGAGCTGTTGAATTTCGACTCGATTTTGTCTCTGTACTGAGACTTGGCCTGTTTGATTGCCTTGCGGAGAGAATAGCTACACTGTTTGTATTCGGTCATGCTTCCGGTCACCTTGCCCTGGTTAAAAGCAGTGGTTCGCGCTTTCAGTTTCACGCGAATGCTGCCGTCAATCCACGGTTTCTGGTTTGGGAATGTTTTTATCGTTGCTGTGGGTACGACATCGTCAATGCACTTCCTAATGAACTCGCTCACCGAATCAGCATATTCGTCAATATTGTTGTTGGACGCGATGCGGAACATATTCCAATCTGCGTGATCGAAGCAGTCTTGAAGCGTGGATTCAGATTGGTCGGACCAGCGTTGAACAGACCTGAGCGCGGGAGCTTGTTGTTTGAGTTTTTGTTTGTAGGCTGGAATCAACAAAATGGAGTCGTGGTCAGCTTTTCCGAAAGGGGGGCGGGGGAGGGCCTTATAAGCGTCGCGGAAATTAGTGTAACAATGGTCTAGTGTTTTTCCAGCCCTGGTAGCACAATCGATATGCTGATAGAATTTAGGGAGTTTTGTTTTTAGATTAGCCTTGTTAAAATCCCCAGCTACGATGAATGCAGCCTCAGGGTGTGTGGTTTCCAGTTTACAAAGAGTCAGATAAAGTTCGTTCAGGGCCATCGATGTGTCTGCTTGTGGGGGAATGTATACGGCTGTGATTATGATTGACGAGAATTCCCTTGGTAGATAATGCGGTCGACATTTGATTGTGAGGAGTTCTAGATCAGGTGAACAGAACGACTTGAGTTCTTGTGTGTTGTTATGATGATCACACCACTTCTCGTTAATCATAAGGCATACCCCCCCGCCCCTCTTCTTACCGGAAAGATGTTTGTTTCTGTCGGCGCGATGCATGGAGAAACCAGCTGGCTGCACCGACTCCGTTAGCGTCCCTTGAGTTAGCCATGTTTCCGTGAAGCAGAGCACGTTGCAATCCCTGATGTCTCTCTGGAATGCTACCCGTGCTCGGATTTCATCAACCTTATTGTCAAGAGACTGGACATTGGCGAGTAGTATGCTAGGGAGTGGAGCGCGATGTGCCCGTCTCCGAAGCCTGACCACGAGACCGCCACGTTTTCCCCTTTTTCGGCGTCGCACAGGGTCGCCGGCTGGGATCAGATCCATTGTATTGTGTGGAAGGCAAGACACTGGATCCGTTTCGGGAAAGTCATATTCCTGGTAGGAACGATGATGAGTTGACGTTAATCGTATATTCAGTAGTTCCTCCCGACTGTATGTAATGAAACCTAAGATTACCCGGGGTACCGATGTAAGAAATAACACGTAAAAAAACAAAATACTGCATATTTTCCAAGGGACACGAAGCGAGGCAGCCATCTCTTTCCGGCGCCGGAAGATATAGCAGGGGGTGTAAAGCCATAACAAGTTTTTCCAGCAGCAGGCTATGATCGCATTGTATCTGGTCAAACAATCTTTTCAAAAAGTGTAATGGTTGGTAACAGGCTGATTGGTCAGCAATTTCAGCCAGTAAAGGGTGCTTTACTATTCTTAGGTAGCGGAAAGACTTTTGCCTCCCTCCAGGCCTGAGGGAACATACTTTCTACTAGGCTTAAATTGAAGATATGGCAAATTGGAGTGGCAATGGCAAATTGGAGTGGCAATATCATCCACTATTCTCCTCAATCCTTTTCCATCCACGTTGTCAGACCCCGGTGACTTGTCATTGTTGATAGACAATTGTTTCACCTCTTCCACACTTACTTTACAGATTCAAAATTACAATGCTTGTCTTTCATAATTTGGTCCAATATACTTGGATGTGTAGTGTCAGCGTTTGTTGCTGGCATGTCATGCCTAAGTTTGCTAATCTTGCCAATTAAAAAATTATTCAAGTAGTTGGCAATATCAGTGGGTTTTGTGATGAATGAGCCATCTGATTCAATGAATGATGGAGCAGAGTTAGCCTTTTTGCCCAAAATTTCATTGAAGATGCTCCAAAGCTTTTTACAATCATTCTTTGTCATTTATCTTGGTTTTATAGTGTAGTAGTTCTTTTTATTCAGTTTAGTCACATGATTTCTCAATTTGCAATAAGTTTGCCAATCAAATAGCCAGACCTATTTGCCATCTCTTTTTTTGCCTCACTCTACACCAGGTATTCCCAAACTGGGGTACGCCAAATAAAAATGTGATTCACATGATCAAGCAGTCCATTTATATTTTCCAACGGGGCTATACATTTGGGTGACTTTTTTCTCTCACCTGAGTAGCCTCATTTCCCTGCCAAAAATAAAATTAAACCATTTAGAGTTCAGCGAAATAACAACACAATGTCAAATACAGGTAGCCTAATCAAATAGTTAACATCCAATCACATTAACCGTTACTCTCTCACGGGAATTCCACTAACGGTCCAAATGTAGCCAAACGTAGCTGCTGCTGATGTTGGTATCTGTACTGATGGAGCAAATGCCATGACAGGGAAACATAGTGGAGTGGTAACGCGCGTGCAAGCAGTTGCTCCCGACGCCACTTGGGTACACTGCAGCATCCACCGAGAGGCTCTTGCTGCCAAGAGAATATCTGACTGCTTGAAGACGTTTTGGACACTACAGTGAAAATGGTTAACTGAACTCCCGTGTATTTTCTGCACGATGCAATGATATGGGCAGCGACCATGTAGCGCTTTTACAAAATACAGAAGCGCGCTGATAATCAAGGGCGCAAAGTATTGACACATTTTAAATACAGACATAGACTGTGTGGAAAATTATTTTAGACTATTTTATTCTCTCCAATACAACATTGCAGAGTTATGTGCATCCTTTCAAGCACACCCTTCTCATTAACCTGTCTTGCAACCTTACAGTTAAGTAGTCCAATGCTCTAACACCTGATTACATTGCACTCCACGAGGAGCCTGCAGTAAGCTAAGGTAAGTTGCTAGCTTGCATTAAACTTATCTTATAAAAAACAATCAATCAATGACTGTCATTGCTCCATTGTGTACTTAACCATAAACATCAATGCCTTTCTTAAAATCAATACACAAGTATATATTTTTAAACCTGCATATTAAGCTAAGAGAAATCCAGGTTAGCAGGCAATATTAACCAGGTGAAATTGTGTCATTTCTCTTGCGTTCATTGCACGCAGTCAGGGTATATGCAACAGTTTGGGCCGCCTGGCTCTTTGCGAACTAATTTGCCAGAATTTTATGTAATTATGACATAACATTGAAGGTTGTGCAATGTAACAGGAATATTTAGACTCATGGACGCCACCCGTTAGATAAAATACGGAACGGAATAAACGTTTTGTTTTCGAGGTGATAGTTTCCGGATTAGTCAAAGGTATATGGTTTTGAGAGAAATAGTCGACGCGTTATAATTCCTGAAATAACTTGCGGCTGAACTTGAAAGGGGTTCTATCGTTATTTTACCGTTCATGTCTTCCATAGAGAATGTCTTGATCTACTTCAAATAAGGTCTGTGTTTCGTGGAGGAGCAGACTGACAGGGGACCATGCAGACAAGCTCTGCTATATGCACTACAACCTAAAACTTAACTGGGAATATTGAAGACCCATGAAAGCTGGTGGTTCGTTTTAACATATGTTCTCATGTTATTTGACACTAAATTGATTTTATTTATGTATTATATTAAGTTAAAATAAAAGTGTTCATTGTTCATTCAGTATTGTTGCAATTGTCAATATTACAAAAATGTGTGTTGGTGTATGATATACACTGCTCCAAAAAACAAAGGGAACAGGAAAATAACACATCCTAGATCTGAATGAATGAAATATTCTTATTAAATACTTTTTTCTTTACATAGTTGAATGTGCTGACAACAAAATCACACAAAAATGATCAATGGATATCAAATTTATCAACCCATGGAGGTCTGGATTTGGAGTCACACTCAAAATTAAAAGTGAAAAACCACACTACAGGCTGATCCAACTTTGATGTAATGTCCTTAAAACAAGTCAAAATGAGGCTCAGTAGTGTGTGTGGCCTCCCCGTGCCTGTATGACCTCCCTACAACGCCTGGGCATGCTCCTGATGAGGTGGCGGATGGTCTCCTGAGGGATCTCCTCCCAGACCTGGACTAAAGCATCCGCCAACTCCTGGACAGTCTGTGGTGCAACGTGGCGTTGGTGGATGGAGCGAGACATGATGTCCCAGATGTGCTCAATTGGATTCAGGTCTGGGGAACGGGCAGGCCAGTCCATAGCATCAATGCCTTCCTCTTGCAGGAACTGCTGACACACTCAAGCCACATGAGGTCTAGCATTGTCTTGCATTAGGAGGAACCCAGGGCCAACCGCACCAGCATATGGTCTCACAAGAGGTCTGAGGATCTCATCTTACATTTACATTTAAGTCATCTTGGTACCTAATGGCAGTCAGGCTACCTCTGGCGAGCACATGGAGGGCTGTGCGCCCCCCCAAAGAAATGCCACCCCACACCATGACTGACCCACCGCCAAACTGGTCATGCTGGAGGATGTTGCAGGCAGCAGAACGTTCTCCACGGCGTCTCCAGACTCTGTCACGTCTGTCACGTGCTCAGTGTGAACCTGCTTTCATCTGTGAAGAACACAGGGCGCTAGTGGCGAATTTGCCAATCTTGGTGTTCTCTGGCAAATGCCAAACGTCCTGCACGGTGTTGGGCTGTAAGCACAACCCCCACCTGTAGACGTCGGGCCCTCATACCACCCTCATGGAGTCTGTTTCTGACCGTTTGAGCAGACACATGCACATTTGTGGCCTGCTGGAGGTCATTTTGCAGGGCTCTGGCAGTGCTCCTCCTGCTCCTCCTTGCACAAAGGCGGAGGTAGCGGTCATGCTGCGGTCATGCTGCTGGGTTGTTGCCCTCCTACGGCCTCATCCACGTCTCCTGATGTACTGGCCTGTCTCCTGGTAGCGCCCCCATGCTCTGGACACTACGCTGACAGACACAGCAAACCTTCTTGCCACAGCTCGCATTGATGTGCCATCCTGGATGAGCTGCACTACCTGAGCCACTTGTGTGGGTTGTATACTCCGTCTCATGCTACCACTAGAGTGAAAGCATTCAAAAGTGACCAAAACATCAGCCAGGAAGCATAGGAACTGAGAAGTGGTCTGTGGTCACCACCTGCAGAACCACTCCTTTATTGTTGGTGTCTTGCTAATTGCCTATAATTTCCACCGGTTGTCTATTCCAATTGCACAACAGCATGTGAAATTTATTGTCAATCAGTGTTGCTTCCGAAGTGGACAGTTTGAATTCACAGAAGTGTGATTGACTTGGAGTTACATTGTGTTGTTAAAGTGTTCCCTTTATTTTTTTGAGCAGT
This sequence comes from Salvelinus fontinalis, assembly GCF_029448725.1. Taxonomy (NCBI): domain Eukaryota; kingdom Metazoa; phylum Chordata; class Actinopteri; order Salmoniformes; family Salmonidae; genus Salvelinus; species Salvelinus fontinalis. The sequence goes on along the minus strand of NW_026600455.1, from coordinate 91,830 downwards.
ATATATAATATATATATATATATTAATTTTTTTTAAATCGGTATCGGCTTTTTTTGTCCTCCAATAATCGGTATCGGCGTTGAAAAATCATAATCGGTCGACCTCTAATAGGAAGAGCTGGGTTTTGACAAACTCACACTCATTCTTATGTTTAATAAATGTATCGTATAGTGTGTGTGTGTGACCGGCTTACAATGATGGCAATACACAACATTTGAGAGTGCGCTGACCCTGGTGCAAGAGGGGGTACAGCTGGAGGTTGAATGTTTGAAGGGGTATCAGACTATAAAACGTTTGGGAACCACTGCTCTACACCATACCATTTTTCTATTCCTCATCAATCCACGTGGATTTAACCGTTTTTACAGTCATTTTCTTATCGGGTGCATGCTTATTAGTAACTGGGATAAGCAATTTCATAAATGTGTCAAGGGCAGCGTCTGGTTGCTCATCATTACACACCACGGACCAACAAATATTATTTACATCAAAAACATAGGAATCACTACAAAACGTATTGTATGACCTCTTTTACACAATATTAGGCCCAGCCTTTGGAACTGTGGTTTTCCTAGATATGGCTACTATATTGTGATCACTACATCTGATGGATCTGGAAATTGCTTTAAAACACATTTCTGCAGCATTAGTAAAGATATGATCAAAACATGATGATTTCATTCCTCTACTGTTTGTAACTACCCTGGTAGGTTTATTGATAACCTGAACAAGATTGACGGCACTGGTTACAGTTTGAAGCTTTCTCTTGAGTGGGCAGCCTGATCACAGCTTTCCTCCAGTATTAGTTAATTAATTACCAGTGTCTGGAGTTTAGTTTTCCTGTTCTACAGTCTTATAAAGATAGGGGGGTTGACTGGGACAGGCAATGTAACATCCATAATATTTTGAGAAAATGTTTTTGAAAAACGAGCACCTTACATAGGATCATCTTATAACTGTCTCTCTAAAGCTACCTTTCATCAAGGTTTTATATGATCTATTGGTTTCTCTCTTTTAAATGGCAGAATCCTTTTTCAGTGTTATGATATTCATAACATCCATATCCACCAGTCTATCTTCCTGTCAACAAACAGAACTCGGCTGGTTGTCCTGGTAAAAGATACCAGTCTATCTTCCTGTCAACTAACAGAACTCTGCTGGTAGTCCTGGTAACAGATACCAGTGGGCAGATCTATTGTATTTGTTCAAACTAAACTACAGCACTTACTTTGATGTGTCAAATCTGATCCTTTCTTCTCTCCTCCTTGTCTCACAGTTCCACTCAGCCCCGTTGTTTTCCTGCAGTCCACCAGCTGCACAGACAACCTCTTTATACCCAGCAGTAAGGTGCTACCGGGAGAGGCACGTAACGGGGACTCCAGGAGGGAGGAAGGGCTAGCGTTGTCCTGGTAACCATAAAGAGGGGACACAGACACATCATTATGGATGCTGATGTCACTGTTGTTATGAAGTGCTTTACAGAAACCCAGCCCAGACCCCGATAGAGCAAGCTGTATGCTAGACCAGACTAAGCTGTACCATCTGGTGTTCTGATCTGGAGAGACTCTTCTCTGCCTCGTCAGCATCAGGATGTTGTTGAGGCTCCCCAGAGTATCCAAGATAGTCATGTCTCTCTCCTGTGTGAATGAGAACATCAAACAGACGGTAAATTTATGAACTTCAATTGCAATCACAGAGTCTAACAAGAGGCATGAATATGTCTAAAAAGGGCCTAAAATGGCCACTTCATCATGATTTTATAAAATAATGTTTGTGTTGCAAATGTGAAAGGGTAGTTTCACGAAATGGGTGCCTTTTGTGTCCCTTGGATATTTAATGTACAACATATGCAACAATATTGAATTTGAAAAGCCTGCTATATTAGATGAGGTGCACTTTAATGTCGACCACATGGAGAATTCGATTAATCTCATTTAAAAGTCCCAAAAATATATGTACCAACAGCAGATGGCCCCTGAAACAATTCCTACAGTACAGAACAACATATTCAAGTGTAGAACTTCAGTAGAATGCCCCTTTAAAACCCCACATTAGTTCAACAACAGTTTGTGCCCCTGTTTAAGACAGTACTCACTGGTAGTAATCTGATATTCTGTCTCCTCCTCTTTCACTCCCAAAACGTCTTCCTGCTTCACCTTTATTGAGATAGCATCCTCTTCCTCTCTAAAAGTTTCTTCCTCTTCTTTCACTATAACAGCCTCCTCTTCTTTCACTGTAACAGCCTCCTCTTCTTTCACTGTAACAGCCTCCTCTTCTTTCACTGTAACAGCCTCCTCTTCTTTCACTGTAACAGCCTCCTCTTCTTCCACTGTAACAGCCTCCTCTTCTTTCACCATAACAGCCTCCTCTTCTTTCACCATAACAGCCTCCTCTTCTTTCACTGTAACAGCCTCCTCTTCTTTCACTATACCAGCCTCCTCTTCTTTCACTGTTACAGCCTCCTCTTCTTTCACTGTAACAGCCTCCTCTTCTTTCACTGTAACAGCCTCCTCTTCTTTCACTGTAACAGCCTCATCTTCCACGACATTGTTCAGTCCCAGAGCTTCTTTCTCCATACAGCAGACCCCCTCTTCTTTAGCAGGGGAGGAGTAGTTTAGTGAGCTCATGGTCGGGGATGTTAGCTAGTTAGTTAGCATTAGCGACTAGCCTAGTGCTAGGCTCAGTATCAATCTTAAACAAGTTTGCAAATTGAACAAGCAAATTAGGTTAAGGGTCATCAGTTGATAAGTCAACAGAAATGTGTTTAAAACACTGAGATTAGCTAATGTACATTAACACGGTGTAACGCTTCAATCTTTCAGTTTTATGTTGGCTAGCAAGCTACCGAGGCGGTTGAAAGAGTAGCCGTGTTGTTGTTCCTGAAGAAGCGTCCCGTTCAGTAAATTATACGTCACACAAGAAGCATCACCTGAAAGACGCACATCCCCATCTGCTGGCTGGAGTGGGTAACGCAGTTTGGAAACAAGTTACTACACTTTTGTATTGGAAAGAACGTCATAATAATTTAACAATAAACTGATATATTTTCTCTTACGTCTTACAAATAATACTTTCCTGTACACAGACGTAGAAGCTTAATATGAATATGTAGATGATGAATAAATACTTATATGAATAGGTAGTGTGTTAATACACATTTGTGTTAATACTCTGTTCATTTATCACATTCGTTTTTATCTAGATGTGACCATACTATTCCCTTAAAGCCACGCTCTATAAGATACAAATCATCATATAAACAACAGAGAAAATGCATCACATGCAAATAGCACTTGATTATCTGTAGTGCTTTACACTGAGTATACAAAACATTAAGAACACCTGCTCCTTCCATGACTTAGACTGACCAGGTGAATCCAGGTGAAAGCTATGATCCCTTACTGATGTCACTAGTTAAATCCAATTCAATCAGTGTAGATGAAGGGGGATAGACAGGTTAAATAAGGATTTTTAAGCCGCGAGACAATTGAGGCATGGATTGTGTATGTGTGCCATTCAGAGGGTGAATTGGGAAGACAAAATATTTAAGTTACTTTGAACGGGGTATGGTTGTAGGTGCCAGGCGCCCCGGTTTGTGTCAAGAACTGCAACGCTGCTGGGTTTTTCAGCTCAACAGTTTCCCATGTGTACCAAGAATGGTCCACCACCCTAACAGTGCCGTTTAAGATGAGGGAGGACCATTTTGTTTTTCATGAGCATGGCCTTATTTTTACTACACCATATTGGATGACTGTCATTCATATTCCATTCACCCAGTTCAATATAACAGCGATAGGTTTAGACCACTACATGATACTCAAATTTAAATTATTATTTGGTGACGTGATTATCTTTAGTATAGTTTTATCTAAAAAATGATCACTTTTTATATATTTACCATTTTTATTTTTATGAAAATCACTGAGGAGGGTCCTCCCCTTCTTCCTCTGAGGAGCCTCCACTGCACCCAAAGGACATCCAGCCAACTTGACACAATTGTGGGAAGAATTAGAGTCAACATGGGCCAGCATCCCTGTGGAAAGCTTTCGACACCTTGTAGAGTTCATGCCCCAACGAATTGAGGCTGTTCTGAGGGAGAAAGGGGAGGGTCCAACTCCATATTAGGAACGTGTTCCAAATGTTTGGTATAATCAGTGTACATATTTGCAGTCATGTGTGCAAACACTTTACATATGTGTGGTCCCAGGAATCAAACCCACTACCCTGGTTTTACAAGCACTATACTTTACCAACTGAGCTACAGGACCACAAAGAATGATCAAGGAATGGCGGAGATAAACACACACACACACACACACACAGCCTGAGTTTGAAAAATATAATTTAATCAAAAGACGTAATATTGAAACTGACATAGTCCATATGTAGTTCAAATCAAATGTTATTTGTCACATTAATACAACAAGTTTAGACCTTACTGTGAAATTCTGAATACAACAAGTGTCGACCTTACCGTGAAATTCTGAATACAACAAGTGTAGACCTTACTGTGAAATTCGGAATACAACAAGTGTAGACCTTACCGTGAAATTCTGAATACAACAAGTGTAGACCTTACTGTGAAATTCTGAATACAACAAGTGTAGACCTTACTGTGAAATTCTTAATACAACAAGTGTAGACCTTACCGTGAAATGCTGAATACAACAAGTGTAGACCTTACCGTGAAATTATGAATACAACAAGTGTAGACCTTACTGTGAAATGCTGAATACAACAAGTGTAGACCTTATTGTGAAATCCTCCCTGACAAGCCCTTAACCAAAAACACCGTTTTAAGAAAAATGAGTTAAGAAAATATTTCCTGAATAAACTAAAGGAAAAAAAATTAACACAATAAGAAAAACAATACAGAGTTAATATACAGGGGGTCCATGTATCGAGTCAATGTACTGAGGCACAGTGTAGAGGCAGGTGTTGAAATAGATTACAGAGTTAATATACAGGGGGTCCATGTATCGAGTCAATGTACTGAGGCACAGTGTAGAGGAAGGTGTTGAAATAGAAAACATACAGCTTTATACAGTTTGATTTAATGTGGCTTAATGACCAAAAGCACAATTATATTTTTGTAAAAAAGGGTTCGAGCAGTATGTGTGTTCTCTCATGAACTTTAAGTAGCCTCTATTTGATGTGAAATATTCCTTTAGAGACAATGCTAACGATACGATGCTAACTTCTCTCACCCAGTGGCATATGGGCTATTTAGGTGAGTGTTGCTGTTGCCACATGTAGCAGTGCCCGCTTTGTTTAAAGACAGATAGGACGTGGACAGATAGGGCTCTACCTTTGTAGAGCACATGCCCCTTTGCCCTTACAGTCTCTGAAGTGCCCTTTTGGGTGGTGGTATAATCTGTATTCATTTTTTTGACATAGTTATTCTATATTCACTGTCTGCAAATCGTCATTAAATTTGCCTCAGTGATTTGTATTTTCCTTAAACTTTCTGAAGAGGAAACAGCCCGGAAATGCCCTTGTCTGTGTGCATTTGTCTACCACTATGTGTAGCTGTTAGCAATTATGCTAATGACCACCATCTTCTGGTTGATAGAAAAGCTTTCCCAAAAACCTTGTCAATTAAATGTTAACTACAAAGTAGTCTATGCCTACCTGGCAGAATTCTATCATGATTATTTGCATCAATCCAGTTGTGATTTGTTCAGCAGACTCTGCAATCACATGTGTGCTACAGAGACACCACTAACCAAGCAAGGCTCTTGCTGGTGCCACTAACATTAAAGGGTATCTACACACAAAAATTAACATTTCTTAGATTTTTCTCAGACTTCAAAAGTGGTCTCCTGATGTGGTTTAAGTATTGTTGAGGACTTAGAACATCCATTGTTGTTGTTTTTCTATTAACAGTGTGATTTAGAGAGAAAAACCGAAAAACAGGGACAAATCAGAAACCTGGAAAAACCAGACGGAGAAAATGGAAATAGGTTAATTTAAAAAAATGAGATATAGATGTTATATATAGATAGAGATGTTATAGGGCCCTAAATATTCTATACATTTTCTCTCATTACTGGATTATCTAGGGATAGTGTAGAGTAACAGCTGTATCCTGAAGTGACCTTTAACCTCCCTGCTCCTCAATACTTCTTCCACTGGATCAAAGCTTCAGCCAAGTAGGATACATGATAGTGTCAACACATGGAGCTGGGTTGGATATAGTCATGGTAGGATACATGATAGTGGCAACACATGGAGTAGGGTTGGATATAGTCAGGGTAGCATACATGATAGTGGCAACACATGGAGTTGGGATTGATATAGTCATGGTAGGATACATGATAGTGGCAACACATGGAGTTGGGTTGGATATAGTCATGGTAGGATACATGATAGTGGTAACACATGGAGTAGGGTTGGATATAGTCATGGTAGGATACATGATAGTTGCAACAAATGAAGTAGGGTTTGATATAGTCATGGTAGGATACATGATAGTGGAAACACATGGAGTTGGGTTGATATAGTCATGGTAGGATACATGATAGTGCCAACACATGGAGTAGGGTTTGATATAGTCATGGTGGGATACATGATAGTGGAAACACATGGAGTTGGGTTGGATATAGTCATGGTAGGATACATGATAGTGGAAACACATGGAGTAGAGTTTGATATAGTCATGGTAAGCAAAATACTTTACTCAACATATTGTGCAGCTTTCTGTTGCAGGATCTTTTTATGGGGGGGGGGGGGGGGGGGGGTGCCCTTTGTTGTTTACACATCACACACATGGTTATGGGCTTTAAAAAAAGGAGACACCAGTACCATGTCAGATACAGTTTAAATGTATTCATATTTGAGTTTGCATCCCAATATGACACTTTAAATACATAACAGAAGACTGAAATGTAACAAAACTACTATTGTGTTTATTGAACTGTACACTGAGATGCTCAGTTGGTCAACATTCCCCTCCAGTGATTCCCCAACATCTTGTCAACATGTGCCGCAAAAATGGAGCTGATATCTTATACCAGTCATTCTTTATAGACATGTATCCATAACAAGGCTTAGGCCTCCCATATAGTCTGCAAAAACCTCTCCAAAATGTCACATTTTTTAAACATCTTTATTTTCATGCATATAACTTGTCAAAAATATTTTTTATTACCAAATTCTATCTTTCGTGTGGACAATATTTTTTTCATGTTTTCATGAGTGTTTGAGATTAGGTCCCTGAATGGTCAAAAACCTCTTCAAATAGAAGTACATTTATAACACAATATATCTTACAGGTATGTCCTCTCTCACTCTCTCTCATCATGTCACAAGCTGACAGGCTCCCAGAGGAAGGGCAATAAAAGGCCCCAGCTCACTCAACTGCCCCTCCCCTCTCCAACAGCCATCAACTCAGAACATCCTGAAGACAGAACATCTAAAAGATCATCTGGGAATCCTTTCTTTCTCATGGAGCTTTTCAAAAGTGAGGTGAATATTCAATGTGATGTTTGTACAGTGCCTTTGGAAAATATTCAGACACCATGACTTTTTCCACATTTTATTAAGTTACAGCCTTATTTTAAAATGGATTTAAAAAAAGATATTTATATATTCAGCAAACTACACACAATAGCCCATCATTTGGGGCAGCAGGTAGCCTATTGGTTAAAGCATTGGGCTAGTAACCAAAAGGTTGATGGATCGAATCCCCGAGCTGACAAGGTAAAAATCTGTTGTTCTGCCCCTGAACAAGGCACTGTTCAGCGGTAGGCCGTCATTGTAAATAAGAATTTGTTCTTAACTGACTTGCCTAGTTAAACATAAAACATTCAAATGACAAAGCAAAAACAGGTTTATAGAAACATTTATTAAAGATAAAAAATATACCTTCTTTACATAACAGTAAGTATTCAGACCCTTTATTATGAGACTGTCAGAGTAAAAACCAAGCCATGAGGTAGAAGGAATTGTCTGTAGAGCTCCGAGACAGGATTGGGTCGAGGCACAGATCTTGGGAAGGGTACCAACACATTTCTGCAGCATTGGAGGTCCCAAAGAACAGAGTGGCCTCCATCATTCTAAAATGGAAGAAGTTTGGAACCACCAAGACTCTTCCTAGAGCTGGCGGCACAGCCAAACTGAGCAGTCGGGGGAGATGGGCCTTGGTCAGGGAGGTGACCAAGAATCCGATGGTCCCTCTGACAGAGCTCTAGAGTTCCTCTGTGGAAATGGGAGAAACTTCCAGAAGGACAACCATCTCTCCACCTCTCCACCAATCAAGCCTTTATGGTAGAGTGGCCTGACGGAAGCCACTCCTCAGTAAAATGCACATGACAGCCCACTTGGAGTTTGCCAAAAGGCACCAAAAGGACTTTCAGACCATGAGAAACCAGATTCTCTGGTCTGATGAAACCAAGATTGAACTCTTTGGCCTGAATGCCAAGCGTCACGTCTGGAGGAAACCTGTCACCATCCCTAGGGTGAAGCATGGTGGTATCAGCGTCATGCCGTGGGGATGTTTTTCAGCAGCAGGGACTAGGAGATTAGTCAGGATCAAGGGAAAGATGAACTGAGCAAAGTACAGAGAGATCCTTGATGAAAACCTGCTCCAGAGCGCTCAGGACCTCAAACTGAGGGCGAAGGTTCACCTTCCAACAGGACAACAACCCTAAGCACACAGCCAAGACAATGTAGTAGTGGCTTCGGGTCAAGTCTCTGGTCTCTGAATGTCCTTGAGCGGCCGAGCTAGAGCCCGGACTTGAACCTGATCTAACATCTCTGGAGAGACCTGAAAATAGCTGTGCAACAACACTCCCCATCCAACCTGAAACCTGACAAAGCTTGAGAGAATCTGCAGAAAAGAATGTGAGAAACTCCCCAAATACAGGTGTGCCAAGCTTGTAGCGTCATACCCAAGAAGACTCAATGCTGTAATCGCTGCCAAAGGTGCTTCGACAAAGTACTGAGTAAAGGGTCTGAATACTTATGTAAATGTTATTTTTCAGTTTTTTATTCTTTAATAAATTAGCAACAATTTCTAAAGACCTGTTTTTGTTTTGTCATTATGGGATATTGTGTGTAGATTGATGAGAGGGAAAAAATGATTTAATACACAATAGAATAAGGCTGTAATGTAACAAAATGTGGAAAAAGTCAAGGGGTCTGAATACTTTCTGAAGGCATTGTATATAGCCATGTTATAAAGTATGAAAAGGCTTGTTCATTCACATGTCATGAATTCACTATGACATCATCATATTTGTATATATCCTAATGAATAAACTTTGTCTGGAAACATGGTTATTATTTATTTAACAAGGTAAGTCAACTGAGAACACATTCTCATTTACAGCAACAACCTGGGGAATAGTTACAGGGGAGAGGAGGGAGAATGCATGAGCCAAATTGTAAACTGGGGATGATTAGGTGACCATGATGGTATGAGGGCCAGATTGGGAATTAATCCAGGACACCAGAGTTAACACCCCTACTCTTATGATAAGTGCAATGGGATCTTTAGTGACCACAGAGAGTCATGACACCCGTTTAACGTCCCATCTGAAAGATGGCACCCTACACAAGGCAATGTCCCCAATCTGAATACTTTCCAAAGGCACTGGGAGTGATTGAGGAGACACCGTAATTGCTATATTCTAATTAAAATGATTGACCCATAAGAGAACACATGACCAAAGCAAGGCGTGACCATTTAGAAATAAAACAATATTCTTAATGATAAACATAATCTAATAAACAAATGCTTGCATAACCAACCAGGACCAACCCTGCTTAGCTTCAGAAGCAAGCCAGCTGTGGGAAGTAGGGTGGTATGCTGCTGGCTCCAAAATAAAGCTATATACAGCCTAATTGTTTCCCCCTCAGGAAGCTCTGGTAAACAGTTGATGTAGTACACTGCTGCCACCACCAGGCCTGGAGGGCATTTTGACTTTGTTGATAGCGAGTTGTGTTGCTAAAAACGTAGCAGCTAGCTATCTGGCTACTGATCAACCTATTGTGTGTATTGAACATTCATATTGGACTGTAGCAGCTAGCTAACTGGCTACTGATCAACCTATTGTGTGTATTGAACATTCATACTGGACTGTAGCAGCTAGCTATCTGGCTACCGATCAACCTATTGTGTGTATTGAACATTCATATTGGACAGCCTTACCTGTATAGTAGCACCAACACCCATCAGCCCAATCTCTTCTTGATGTCAAAGCTGCAGTGTATTGTTGGTATAGGAGTCTTAAATGAATGAATAATCCTATTTATTTAAAGCCCCGCTAAGATGTCACCATACTATTCCTTTAAAGCCCCTCTGTCAGATATAAATCATCAGTGGGAAACAAACTGACATGGAAACAATGGAGCAAATGTATCACTATCAGAGGGGTGTATTATGACATCAGATAGAACTACTTAGACATTCCAAATATCACTTGATTATTAGAGGAGTGTATTATGACATCATATAGAACTACTCAGACATTCCAAATATCACTTAATTATCAGATGGATGTATTATGACATCAGATAGAACTACTCAGACATTCCAAATCAGGCTTCATCCATATCATGAAGGTGGATATTGATCCAACCATTTCAAAAGTAATGACCGGGCTGACGGAAACAGGATATGCCTGTACAATTCTATTAATGCAGATAGACAATTTGTTTGTTTGTTTTACATGGTGGGATCATTTTGTGTCAGTAAACATTTATGAGCGAGAAATGGTGGAAACTCCTCCATGAGAAAATATTTATTTAATAACCATCACATCTCAGTTAACTTGGAGTCACGCGATGATATGTTGTGTGGTCCTCCCTCTACAACTTGGGAACCCATGTAGTTTATTAGGCTACAGAATAAGTAAGTTATGAACTTCACGGGGTGGTGAAACTGCATGTGATGAGCTTCATGCTCCTTTCCAATACATTTTGATGGTCTTATTCTGGTGACATGATGATCGATGCTTGGCTGCCATTTGACAAATAAAATAATATCTCTCTCATCCATAATAATCTCATCATGTAGGTAGCCTACCATCACTGTATATGTGAGCTGCAGGCTACAGTGCACGGGACAAGAGCACGTTTTCTATTTTACACAAGTTTTTAAAACCATCAGGAGAGTTGAAAATGTGATGGAAACCTATTTAACTTGTATTTTTTCATTCGGCACATGGGAATTCAACAGCAAAAGTATTTTTTTGTCTCGTAAAGCCTTTGATTAGCAATAAGTCTGTCTGATAGAAACATTTCTTGTGGAAAAATGCATATATTGTTTAATGCAGATTTTAGAATATTCACATGAAAATCTGTTGCAAATTACATGGAAACTTAGCTACTAAGGTGGATTTTGATCCAACACCTGCTACTTATTCAAACCAGCCCACTGGGCACAGACGTCAGTTCAACATCTAGTTTCTATTTACATCTCTTTGGTTCGTCAACTAAAGTGAATTCTACATGAAATCAACACAAAATGTCACCAGTCATTGGATTTAGGTTGCAAGTCCATGAAACAAAAGGTGTTTTGTTGAAATGACGTGGAAACAACGTTTATTCAACCAGTGGGAGGCTTGTAAATAACCCCAGGAAAGTGGAACGAGGAACTCTTCATTGAGACAATGATGAAACAGCAATCTGTGGGAGAGTTGTGGTGGATATTATAAAATAAGGATCTGCTGGAGTCCAAGTCAAACCAAGATTCTTTATTTCTGAGCTCAGAGAGAATAACAGAGTTACACAGCGCAGTGTAGACAGTCTGAATTCCTGAAGCAGTGGGTGATGAGCACATATCTTTATAGTTGCCTGTTCCTGGGAGGGACTTTATTCATACAAGGACGCAGGTGCAGCTGGTTTGCAACGCAGGATGATACTCCCAGGAACAGGAGATTATAATAGGTCAGTTTCACAAGGTTAGTCTGTGGTGGTTAATTGCTGTATTACCAAATGAGGAGAGACAAAGTTCACACACCAGTCAGTTAAATTACATCTTTAATAATAAGATCTTTGCAATGACAAACACAAACTCAGCAAGAAAAGAAACGTCCCTTTTTCTTCCACAGAAAAAAATGGACAGATCTTTTTCAGGACCCTGTCTTTCAAAGATTATTCGTAAAAATCCAAATAGCTTCACAGATCTTTGTTGTAATGGGTTTCAACACTGTTTCCCATGCTTGTTCAATGAACCATAAACAATTAATGAACATGCACCTGTGGAACGGTCGTTAAGCAACTAGAATCTTATAGACGGTAGGCAATTAAGGTCACAGTTATGAAAACTTAGGACACTAAAGAGGCCTTTCTACTGACTCTGAAAAACACCAAAAGAAAGATGCCCAGGGTCCCTGCTCATCTGCGTGAACGTGCCTTAGGCATGCTGCAAGGAGGCATGTGGACTGCAGATGTGGCCAGGGAAATAAATTGCAATGTCCGTACTGTGAGATGCTTAAGACAGCGCTACAGGGAGACAGGACGGACAGCTGATCGTCTTCGCAGTGGCAGACCACGTGTAACAACACCTGCACCGGATCGGTACATCCGGACATCACACCTGCGAGACAGGTACAGGATGGCAACAACAATTGCCCGAGTTACACCAGAAATGTACAATCCCTCTATCAGCGCTCAGACTGTCCGGAATAGGCTGAGAGAGGCTGGACTGAGGGCTTGTTGTAAGGCAGGTCCTCACCAGACATCAACGTCAACAATGTCGCCTACGGGCATAAACCCATCGTCACTGGATCAGACAGGACTGGCAAAAAGTGCTCTCACTGACGAGTCGCAATTTTGTCTCACCAGGAGTGATGGTCGGATTCGCGTCATCGTCGAAGGGATGAGCGTTACACCGAGGCCTGTACTCTGGAGCGGGATCGATTTGGTGGTGGAATGTCCATCATGGTCTGGGGCGGTGTGTCACAGCATCATCAAACTGAGCTTGTTGTCATTGCAGGCAATCTCAACGCTGTGCGTTACAGGGAAGACATCCTCCTCCCTCATGTTGTACCCTTCATGCAGGGTCATCCTGACATGACCCTCCAGCATGACAATGCCACCAGCCACACTGCTCCTTCTGTGCGTTATTTCCTGCAAGACAGGAATGTCAGTGTTCTGCCATGGCCAGCGAAGAGCCCGGATCTCAATCGCATTGAGCACGTCTGGGACCTGTTGGATCGGAGGGTGAGGGCTAGGGCCATTCCCCCCAGAAATGTCCAGGAACTTGCAGGTGCCTTGGTGGAAGAGTGGGGTAACATCTCACAGCAAGAACTGTCAAATCTGGTGAAGTCCATGAGGAGATGCACTGCAGTACTTAATGCAGCTGGTGGCCACACCAGATACTGAATGCTACTTTTGAATTTGACCCCCCCTTTTTTCAGGGACGCATTTCTGTTAGTCACAAGTCTGTGGAACTTGTTCAGTTTATCTCATTTGTTGAATCTTAGGTTCATACAAATATTTACACATGTTAAGTTTATTGAAAATAAATGCAGTTGACAGTGAGAGGACGTTTCTTTTTTTGCTGAGTTTACAATTACCATTTTCTATTACAGAGTCTGTGATCATTTTCATTTAATGAAATCATCCATGGGCCAACAATGCAAATGTAAACAATGGAGCAAATGCATCACATCCAAATATCACTTGACTATCTGTAGTGCTGGAGGAATGACACACAGATAAACACACACACAGTCAGAGTTTAAAAAAGGACCACTTAAACACATGGAATCTGATCTACTCTATATTCAAACTGACAGACTCCATATTCACTTCATGTTTTCTCATAAAAACATACAAATATATGTTTAAGACTACTTTGTACAATTCAATTTCATATGGTATATACAAGTAAACACATTCTCAGTCAACAATATAAGACTATTGGAGCACTGTGTATGTTCTCTGATGAATTTTAAGTCAATGTGATGTGAAACATGAATTTACACACGAGAAGTAATTATTCTCCCGTGTGGATTCTCACATGACGTTTAAGTGACCGTGATGAGTAATATGTCTTCCCACAGTCTGAGCATTTGCAAGGGTTCTCCCCTGTGTGCAGTCTCATGTGTTCTTTCAGCTTTCCTGAATGGTTAAAACGCTTTCCGCAGTGGGAGCAGCGGTAAGGCTTTTCCCCTGTGTGTATTCGCTTATGAGCGTTCAGGTTTCCTGACTCTCTAAAACTCTTTCCACAATGGGAGCAGTGGTAAGGCTTCTCCCCTGTGTGTATTCGCTCATGAGATTTCATGTTTCCTAACTTGTTAAAACTCTTTCCACACTGGGCGCAATGGTGTGGCTTCGCTCCTGTGTGTATCCTCTCATGTCTTTTCAGGCTTCCTAATCTGGTAAACCTAGTTCCACACTGGGAGCAGTGGTAAGGCAACTCCCCTGTGTGTATTCGCTCATGAGCTTTCAGGCTTCCTAACTGGTTAAAACTCTTTCCACATTGGGAGCAGAGGTGTCGTCTTGCTGGTTTGGACTTCTTTGGTTCCTCGAAGTTTGGTTTTCCTCCTGCCAAAGACAGTGTTTATTTAATGAGAGACCTGAATGAAACCTCTTCATGATAATGTCACCTTGTACAATGGTGGTAATGACGATAGATGGAATATGAAAATTAATGTCATTTTTGTTTTGTTATTAAAGGTTAAAGGACGACATCATTATGAAAACATTGTAACTTTAAGAGTTTTCCTAGTATATGCTTGATGTTTATACATTGTACGTTGTGTGAAAAATGTTCAAATCAAAGAGAATGTTTTGGTAAAGTTGAAATGTGAAGTTAGTTGTCTAAAATTGGATTTGAGTCAAATCTAGACCTTGCCTCATAACTTGGTACGCCCAGAGAATTGCCCTAAAGGCGGTGACGCCCACATCTGACCCGAGGGTATAAGACATGTGAGTTAAGAATTAACATATCAGACTAAGTGACCCGAGCTGCAGCAAAGGTCTGAGTAGTCAACGAACCCAAAACACAACACGAGGTTGAAGACAAAGGAATCCTTTTCTACTCATGCTATGGATGAATAGCTGCGTCTAAGCGGGTGAATTCAAGCCGGACCACCCGGTCTCCACCCCCCATCGAATCGTGGTATCTACACTGTTTTCATTCCTACGCTGTGAGCCCTGAGCTACAGGGCTGGCTGTCCTCAGAAGAACCCTTTCAGAACAAGGGTGAGGAATCAGACCACTAAGCAAAAAGGACACTGACATCGTGAGGACAACCAGAGAGTTGCACCCGAGAAGTGCGTCATTTCTTGAAGCCTAAACGGCCCATGCGGAGAGAACCACAGCGGAGACCTTCAACACGTAATTACATCATTATATTCTGACCCATAAGAGCGGCAGTTCGGGGCAAGGTCAGGGTTCAAATAAGCATAGCTGACAAATGCACCCAAATGTATATTTCTCTCGTGTACTTTCTCTTTTTCTCTCTTTTAAATCCCCATTTTGGGGAACACGCGTCAGAGTGTGTTGGCCCGTTGTACTAAGTTCTAATCAACAGCCTAGACTGTGTTTTTGTGTATGCGTATCTTTTATTATCATTTTAGCTTTCTAGTAAATAAATAATCAACTAAAATTGGTGTGGTACGAACTCATTGGTGGGACTCGGGTTTGTGCAGATTCCCGGATTATGCGCCGTTCACAATGAGACTGTAGAGGAAATTGATTAATTAGCGACTGTTGTCAAATCGATATTCAGATTTTCTTTGAGGTAATTTGGGAAATAGAAACTCAATAAAACTAATTTTCCCATGGTGCCCAGGTTAATGAGTTAATAATTGTCTGATTCATTTAATCACGCAATTATAAACCGTTAATCATTCGATGAGCAGCAGTCGTCACATTAACTAATACAACGTCACGACATATTGGCACCCCGTGGGAGGCATCAAAGATAAAACTATGGCTGCACTTTGGGTTAATTCCATACCAATTGTGTAGCAAGATACATATATACCATTAACTTCAATTATCTACGGATACCGGATGCGGGTTTGAATTCGACAACATACGATGATCGCCACAAATAGTCATATTAAACATTCCTGAAAATACAAGTGTCTCACATGCTTCAAAAGCCTAGAATCTTGCTAATCCAACTGCGTGGTCA
Source organism: Salvelinus fontinalis (assembly GCF_029448725.1). Lineage (NCBI taxonomy): Eukaryota > Metazoa > Chordata > Actinopteri > Salmoniformes > Salmonidae > Salvelinus > Salvelinus fontinalis. The sequence continues at coordinate 75,731 of NW_026600455.1, read as the reverse complement.
GATTTAAAAAAGGATTTACTGCGAAAGAATACGATGTGATTATCTGAGCACAGAGCCCCATACCAAACTACTTTTTCAACCAGCACAGGCGTAACAAAATCACAGATAGCAAAGAAATAAATTGTTTACCTTTGAAGATCTTGCTCTGTTTGCAATCCCAAGGCTCATTGTTACACAATGAATGGTCTTTTGTTCGGTTAAATCCATTTTTATAGCCTAACACGAAACATTTTGTGAACGCTTATCTCATTGAATTTCGTGTCATTCAATTTGACTAAACATTCGACGTGAATACACAGACTAAACCTGACTTTATCCAGTCATGTTTGGTTTCCTTGCAATCAACTGTTTGTTTGTAACACAACCAAACTTGATGGGTCATTTCGCGGGAAGTGTTGACCCGAAAAAAACGATTGGAAGACAACAAGTAACGACCTCATTGTGCACCAATTATATGACCGCTGTTTCGTTGATTGACTGTATTTTAACCCAATGACCACCAATCGTCTTGAAATCTAGCTGGGTAGATAGCCAATGAGCAGAGGTAAACGTCAATATCTAATGTTTGTGTTTTGGAAGACCAACCCATGTAGTAAACTCCAGCGTAAAGATCGTCATTCGCCATTGAAGTTTCATACTGGAAGTAGCCAAACTCATTACGCACAGCACTGTTTCGGTAACAAGCATCTTCAGATGTTTATATATCGAAAATCATGGTGAATAAATCAGGGAAAGCTAAATCTAAGACTAGATATACGAATGTAGACAAAATTATAGAGGAAATTGATCGTGAAAGTGAAACATATGCTTTTGGAAGACGACTCAGTTAGCGACCATGACTCAAATGGAAGCATATTTTTTGAACGGAGAGGACATTGTTTTGGACTGGTAAGTTCTTCTCATGCTAATGCCATTGTTTGAAATTAATAATATAAAATATTATTTGTGATTGTTTTTACATTTTATTTGCAATATATAAAAATGTAATGAAATGTGTAAAGTACACATTGGCTATACTTCCTCCAGCGCATGCTTCCTCAACTCAGTCTACATATTATGGATTAGAGGATGGTCGAGATGTGTCTGTCGCCAACGTGTGTCCATGCCCCTCTGAAGCTGGTTCATCCAGCTGGACCCCTGCTGTCTCTGGCTCCACACCTCCCGGGCCATCTAGAGGTAAACTGTTCATATTTACTCGAGGGCTATATAAATAGATTTGATTTGATAGAGGACTGAGGGTCTTCCAAATATTGAAAGTGTGTAAATAGTTACCTGTGTTATTTTGTAAATGTATATATATTCTTTCCCTTTTTTTCCCTTTCCCTTGTGTTAGAATACCATTTTGGTATTTTGTATATAGTTATTTGTTTCAAAAAGTATACCTTCACCAATTTGGCCACTTGGGTACATTTGGGCTACTTGTGTGGGACACCTGGGTGACTTCATGATAAATGTCATGTAGCATACTCATTTTGGAAGTTATCATTCTGAAACTTTGCACAAGTACTGTTGCCTTATGTTTTCCACTGAAATTGTCCCCATATTCATATCTGAATGTTTGTTTTATCTTGTTCATTTTAAAGATGATTGATTGTATTATTAAGATTATATTATCTAAACCAGATCTATTGTGTTATATTCTCCTACATTCAATTCACATTTACACAAACTTCAGAGTGCTTTCTTTCAAATGGTACCAAGAATATGCATATCCTTGCTCCTGGGCCTGAGCTAGAGGCAGTTAGATTTGGGTATGTCTTCAAGCAGAAATTGAAATGGGGGGGTAGCTGTAAGATTAATAGTTATAGGCAGGACTGGTGCGGGAGAAGCGTGTGTGTGTCGTTCCATTTCACCCAGATACTGGTCGGGAGAGAACCACACCTGTGGTACATCTGACGAAAGCCAGTGTGTCGGAGGGTCTACTGAATGCTACGAGCTAGGGCATATGTACCAGCCGATGCAGACATTCTGAGAATAATACTAGTGGTCCAACTAGTAGGTCGCTTTCAGGAGTGATCTGACTCGGTCATAAGCAATTCCTAGAGCAGAGGACATATGAGCCAGCCATTACGGAAATTTGAGTAGATATATTCGTTTGACCGAAGCGAAGCCATTATCTTTCTACCTCTCGCATTTGGTCACGTGAAGAGTTTAAGGGTTGAACGTGAGACGTCACCTAGTAAACCCGTTCCCTTGTTGAGGGAACATCCCGTTCCCTTGTTGGGGGAACATCCCTTGCGGCGCGAAGTGGAAACCCCGCGCAAGGAAAGCTAAGCATTGCCAGATGCTAAGCTAACAAAAGGGAGCAGCCATTTCCCCCCCCCCCCCCCCTTTGTTCATTGTGAATTCCCGCGCCGGGCGGGAATCATGTGAGATCTCAGCTTGCGCTATCAGTAACCTCTGGCGAAGAATCGCCAGTCATTTTTCATGAAATAATTCAGGTTACGCTGTAGGATATCAATCCAGTCTCAACTGATTGGATATCATTGTCTCGTTCAATTTAACCTGTTGAGGCTGGGGGCGCTGTTGTCACTATTTATGCTAATCGTGTAATTTTTGAAACGGCTTCCCACAAAATTATTGATCTTACAATATGCATATTATTATTATTATTGGATAGAAAACAGTCTATAGTTTCTATAGGAGTTGAAATTTTGTCTCTAAGTGGAACAGAACCCATTCTACAGCAATTTCCCTGACATGGAGTCAGATTTCAGAAATGTTGGCCCCTGATCTGGAGTCAGTTAAAAGGCCACAGTTATTGCTATGAGTATACGGACACTGCTTACGTCTTCCCCTGGATGCCTTTACGTGATGACGATTTGAATGGGGTCGATTGCGCGTTCACAGGCACTATAAATTAAAAAACCCTGTAGCTAGTAAGTCTTTTGGAGCTGCGTTATGCGCGTGGAGGACACCGACCCGCACCTGTTCCAAGCATTAGTGTTGGGAGTAATCTTTCTCCGGTCATGTTAAGACTCGTTATAGGAGTTAAAAACATCATAAGGTAGTTAATTTAAAGCGTTTTATAGCAATTTATATCCGTTTAGTGCGATTTTGGGACATTTATTTCTGAAACGCTGTGAATGGCTGGGCACGCTTCCAGTTCATCCCGAACGCAGTTGGCATTTCCACATGGCAAGAGGACAGCTTTCCACCAAAAGACGATTAGACCCAAGAAAGGATCCTTTGCCCAAGATACTGATGGAAGAACAGCTCAAAGTAGGACATTTTTATTATGATAAATCGTGTTTCTGTCGAAAAATGTTAGTGGCTTAGGACGCCATGTTTTTTGACGTAGCTTCGCTTGGCGCAAACTGTATTGAAAAGTAAGGATAATTTAAAAAATGTAATTCCGCGATTGTATTAAGAATTAAATTGTCTATCAATCCCTGTCCACCCTATATTTTTTAGTCACGTTTATGAGTATTTATGTATAAGAGTAGATCACTGTCTAATATGGCGCACGGACATTTTCTCACCAGCTGGGCTACATTTCACATTGTCTAACCATGATTTTGGTGGCTAAATATGCACATTTTCGAACAAACTGTATATGTATGTTGTAATGTGATGTTACAGGGGTGTCATCTGAAGAATTCTGAGAAGGTTAGTGAAAAAAATAATATATTTTGGCGATGTTGACGTTATCGCTCACTTTGGCTAGAATCAATGCTGGGCTGCTATGTGCTGTGTGCTATGGTAATATAACGATTTATTGTGTTTTCGCTGTAAGACACTTAGAAAATCTGAAATATTGTCTGTATTCACAGGATCTGTGTCTTTCGATTAGTGTATGCTGTGTATTTTTACGAAATGTTTGATGATTAGTAAGTAGGTAAACACGTTGCTCTAAGTAGTTATTCTAGTCCATTTGTGACGGTGGGTGCAATTGTAACCTATGCCATCTACCTGAAATATGCACTTTTTTCTAACAAAACCTATCCCATACCATAAATATGTTATCAGACTGTCATCTGATGAGTTTTTTTCTTGGTTAGGGGCTATAAATATCTTAGTTTAGCCGAATTGGTGATAGCTACTGGTGTTGGTGGACAAATAAAAGATGGTGGATTATGCTAATGTGTTTTTAGGTAATAGATTTACATCTTTACATATTGTGTCTTCCCTGTAAAACATTTTAAAAATCGGACATGTTGGCTGGATTCACAAGATCTGTGTCTTTCATTAGCTGTATTGGACTTTAATGTGTGAAAGTTAAAAATTTAAAAAAAAATTTTTTTTTGAATTTCGCGGCTCTGCCTTTTCAGTGGGGGTGGGGGGGGAGTGCCGCTAGCGGCACCCTCATCCTAGACAGGTTAATACATACATTAAATTGATACACTACCTTTCCTGGTTGGTTATTGGAATAATACACAAACTAATGTCTTCTAACCAATGAGACATAGTTAAACTTTTCAATGTTAATGAAGCAATACAGACCACATTGAAGTGTCTGGAGTTTAGTTTGTGTGTTCTACAGTCTTGTAAAGAAAGGGGGAGTTGACTGGGACAGACAATGTAACATTCATAATGTTTTGAGAAAATGTTTTTGTAAAACATGCAGCTTACATCAGATCATCTTGAAACTTTCTCTCTAAAGCTAACTTTCATCAAGGTCTTATATGGTCTATTGGTTTCTCTCTTTCATTGGCAGAATCCTTTTTTAGTGTTATATTCATAACATCCATATCCACCAGTCTATCTTCATGTCAACTAACAGAACTCTGCTGGTTGTCCTGGTAACAGATACCAGTCTATCTTCCTGTCAACTAACAGAACTCTGCTGGTTGTCCTGGTAACAGATACCAGTGGGCAGATCTATTGTATTTGTTCAAACTAAACTACAGCACTTACTTTGATGTGTCAAATCGGATCCTTTCTTCTCTTCTCCTCCTCTCACAGTTCCATTCAGCCCCGTTGTTTTCCTGCAGTCCACCAACTGCACAGACAACCTCTTCATACCCAGCAGTAAGGTGCTACCGGGAGAGGCACGACACAGGGACTCCGGGAGGGAGGAAGGACTAGCGTTGTCCTGGTAACCATAGAGGGGACACAGACACATATCATTATGGATGCTGATGTCACTGTTGTCATGAAATGTTTTACAGAAACCCAGCCCAGACCCAGACGGAGCAAGCCGTATGCTAGACCAGACCAAGCTGTACCATCTGGTGTTCTGATCTGGAGAGACTCTTCTCTGCCTCGTCAGCATCAGGATGTTGTTGAGGCTCCCCAGAGGATCCACAATAGTCATGTCTCTCTCCTGTGTTAATGAGAACATCAAACAGATAGTGAACTTACGACCGTCTATTATAATCATAGGGTCTTACAAGAGGCATTAATCTCTCTAAAGAGGGCCTAAAATACAAATGTTAAAGGGTCGTTCCACTAAATGGGTGCCTTTTGCATCCCTTTGATATTTTAAGTATAAATTATGCTCCAACATTGCATTTTAAAAGCCTGTTATACTAGATGAGATGCACTTTAATGTAGACCACATGGATAATTTAATAAATCTAATTTAAAAGACCCCAAAATATATGTACCAAAGGCAGATGGCCCCTTGAACAATTCCTACAGTACAGAACAACATATTCAAGTGTAGAACTTCAGTAGAATTCCCCCTTAAAACCCCACATTAGTTCAAGAACTGCATAGTTTGTGCCCCTGTTTTTAAGACAGTACTCACTGGTGTTAATCTGATATTCTGTCTCCTCCTCTTTCACTCCCAAGACGTCTTCCTCCTTCACCTTTATTGAGATAGCATCCTCTTCCTCTCTAAAAGGTTCTTCCTCGGTTTCCTCTATAACATCCTCTTCTTCTTTCACGACAATGTTTAGCCCCAGAGCTTCTTTCTGCATACAGCAGACCTCTTCTTTAACAGGGGATGAGTAGTTGAGTGAGCTCATGGTCTGGGATGTTAGAATTAGCGACTAGCCTAGGCTCTATCAATGTTTAACAACTTTGCAAATTGAACAAGCAAATTAGGTTAAAGTTAACTAGTTGATACGTCACCTGAACTGCGTTTACAAAACTGAGATTAGCTAATGTACTTTTACATGGTCTAAAGCGTCAATCTTTCAGTTTTATGTTGGCTAGCAAGCTACCGAGGCGGTTGAAAGAGTAGCTGTGTTGTTGTTCCTGAAGAAGCGTCCGGTCCAGTCCATTACACGTCACGAAAGAAGAGTCAGAAGAAAGACGCACTTCGCCATCTGCTGGCTGGAGTGGGTAGTGCAGTTTGGAAACAATAGTTACTACACTTTTTGTATTGGAATAAAACGTCATAATAATTTAACAATGAGCTGATTTATCGCGCCGGACCTCGGGCTAGAAGGTCGAGGGTTCGAGACCTGCTCCCTACTGTTTCATTGCAATATGAATATGTACATGATGAATACATACTTCTATGAATAGGTAGTGTTTTAATAAACATTTGCTCTGTTCATTTTTCACTTTCGTTTTTATCTAGATGTGACGGTACTATTCCCTTAAAGCTACGCTCTTTAAGATACGAATCATCCTGCAAACCAGGGGTGGGCAACTCCAGTCCTCGGGGGCCTGATTGATGTCACACTTTTTCTCCCTCCCTAGCAAACACAGCTGATTAATCAAACTGCATTCTAAACTGAAGATTAAGATTAGGTGATTATTGGAGTCTGGTGTGTTAGCTGGGGCTGGAAGCTATGATCCCTAGTTGTCACTAGTTAAATCCCCTTCAAACAGTGTAGATGAAGGGGAGGAGACAGGTTAAATAAGGCATTTTAGGCCTTGAGACAAATGAGACATGGCTTGTGTATGTGTCTCATTCAGAGGGTGAATGGGGAAGACAAAATGTTTAAGTGTCTTTGAACGGGGGATGGTAGTAGGCGCCGGTTTGTGTCAAGAACTGCAACGCTGCTGGGGTTTTCCAGCTCAACGGTTTCCCATGTGTACCAAGAATCATCCACCACCCAAACAGTGGTGTTTAAGATGAGTCAGAACGATTTGTTTTTTCATGAGCATGGCCTTAATTCTATTACAGCATATTGGATAACTGTCATTCATATTCCATTCCCCTGTTCAATGTAACAGCAATAGGTTTAGGCTACTACATGATACTAGAATTTTCCCTATACCCATCGTGAGATTGCTACGTAGGTGCACACAGGTCGAGATAGTTTTTTTAGGTGAGAGACAGTCTTGAAGACATCACCAACTAATTATCATGGTCCAAACACACCGAGACAGTCGTGAAGAGGGCCCGACAACAACTTTTCCACCTCAGGAGACTGAAAAGATTTGGCATGGGTCTCCAGATCCTCAAAAAGACCTACAGCTGCACCATCGAGAGCATCCTGACCGGTTGCATCACCGCCTGGTATGGCAACTGCTCGGCATCTGACCGTAATGCACTACAGAGGGTAGTGAACATCACTGGGGCCAAGCTTCCTGCCATCCAGGACAATTATAAAGAAAGCCAAAAAAATTGTCAGATGCTCCAGTCACCCAAGTCATAGACTGTTTTCTCTGCTCCCGCACGTCAAGCGGTACCGGAGCACCAAGTCTAGAACCAAAAGGCTCCTTAACAGCTTCTACCCCCATAAGCCATAAGGCTGCTGAACAATTGATCAAATGGCCACCTGGACTATTTACATTGACCCCACCTCCATTTGTTTTGTACACTGCTGCTACTTGCTGTTTATTATCTATGAAATGTCACTTCACCCCGACCTACATGTATAAATTATCTCGACTAATCTGTACCCCTGCACATTGACTCAGTACCAGTACCCCCTGTATATAGACTTGTTATTGTTATTTTATTGCGTTACTTTTTATAATTTTTTACTTTGGTCATTTGCTCATTTTCTTAACTCTTCTTGAACTGTACTGTTAGTTAAGGGCTTGTAAGCAATTCACTGTAAGGTCTACACTTGTTGTATTCGGCACATTTGACAAATAAAGTTAGATTTTATTTGACAAATTCAGGTATGTTTATCCCGTTTTTTTCTGTTTAAGAAACGTTTGTCTCTAGAGAGTTGAAAACAGCAGGTCTGGGACAGGTAGCACCTCCGGTGAACAGGTCAGGGTTCCATAGCCGCAGGCAGAACAGTTGAAACTGGAGCAGCAGGACGGCCAGCTGGACTGGGGACAGCAAGGAGTCATCATGCCAGGTAGTCCTGAGGCATGGTCCTAGGGCTCAGGTCCTCCGAGAGAGAGAAAGAAAGAAAGAAAGAGAGAATTCGAGAGAGCATACTTAAATTCACACAGGACACCGGATAAGACAGGAGAAATACTCCAGATATAACAGACTGACCCCAGCCCCCCGACACATAAACTACTGCAGCATAAATACTGGAGGCTGAGACAGGAGGGGTCAGGAGACACTGTGGCCCCATCCGATGATACCCCCGGACAGGGCCAAACAGGCAGGATATAACCCCACCCACTTTACCAAAGCACAGCCCCCACACCACTAGAGGGATATCTTCAACCACCAACTTACCATCCTGAGACAAGGCCGAGTATAGCCCACAAAGATCTTCGCCATGGCACAACCCAATGGGGGGTGTCAACCCATGAATACGGCTGCACAGTATTGTCTCTTCTCGATGGGGGTTATGATATCGTTTAGTACCTTGAGCGGGGTTGAGGTGCACCCATGACGAGCTCAGAAACCACATTGCACAGCGGAGAAGGTTCATGCTGAAAGAGCTCTGATAGGTTGGAGGATGTACTACGGAAGCTGTCATAATTACTGTTTAAGTCTATGGAAGGGCTTGAGAATCATGAGCCTCCTAGGTTTTGTATTGAAGTCAATGTACCCAGAGGAGGACGCAAAATATATGTTTTATTCAATTATTTGGTGATGTGATTATATTTAGTATAGTTTTATCCAAAAATGATTTTATTTGAATGTTTTACCAATTTATTTTCTTCTGAAACTCACTGAAAATCCCTTCCCACAATTATGTCATGTTGGCTCGATGTCCTTTGGGTGCAGTGGAGGCTTCTCAGAGGAGGGAGGGAAGACCATCCTTCTCTGAGGAGCCTTCACTACACCCAAAGGACATCCAGCAAACATGACACAATTGTGGGAAGCATTGGAGTCAACATGTGCCAGCATCCCTGTGGAAGGCTTTGGACACTTTGAAGAGTTCATGCCCCGACAAATTGAGGCTCTTCTGAGGCAAAAGGAGGAGGTTCCTAGTCCATATTAGGACGTTTATTTCTCTCCAAATGTTTGGTATGATCAGTGTATATACACTGCTCAAAAAAATAAAGGGAACACTTAAACAACACAATGTAACTCCAAGTCAATCACACTTCTGTGAAATCAAACTGTCCACTTAGGAAGCAACACTGATTGACAATAAATTGCATATGCTGTTGTGCAAATGGATTAGACAAAAGGTGGAAATTATAGGCAATTAGCAAGACACCCCTAAAAAAGGAGTGATTCTGCAGGTGGTGACCACAGACCACTTCTCAGTTCCTATGCTTCCCGGCTGATGTTTTGGTCACTTTTGAATGCTGGCGGTGCTATCACTCTAGTGGTAGCATGAGACGGAGTCTACAACCCACAAAAGTGGCTCAGGTAGTGCAGTTCATCCAGGATGGCACATCAATGCAAGCTGTGGCAAGAAGGTTTGCTGTGTCTGTCAGCGTAGTGTCCAGAGCATGGAGGCGCTACCAGGAGACAGGCCAGTACATCAGGAGACGTGGAGGAGGCCGTAGGAGGGCAACATCCCAGCAGCAGGACCGCTACCTCCGCCTTTGAGCAGGAGGAGCACTGCCAGAGCCCTGCAAAATGACCTCCAGCAGGCCACAAATGTGCATGTGTCTGCTCAAACGGTCAGAAACAGACTCCATGAGGGTGGTATGAGGGCCCGACGTCCACAGGTGGGGGTTTTGCTTACAGCCCAACACCGTGCAGGACGTTTGGCATTTGCTAGAGAACACCAAGATTGGCAAATTCGCCACTGGCGCCCTGTGCTCTTCACAGATGAAAGCAGGTTCACACTGAGCACATGAGCACATGTGACAGACGTGACAGAGTCTGGAGACGCCGTGGAGAACGTTCTGCTGCCTGCAACATCCTCCAGCATGACCGGTTTGGCGATGGGTCAGTCATGGTGTGGGGTGGCATTTCTTTGTGGGGCCGCACAGCCCTAACCTCCATGTGCTCGCCAGAGTTAGCCTGACTGCCAATAGGTACCGAGATGAGATCCTCAGACCCCTTGTGAGACCATATGCTGACACATGCACATTTGTGGCCTGCTGGAGGTCATTTTGCAGGGCTCTGGCAGTGCACCTCCTTGCACAAAGGCGGAGGTAGCGGTCCTGCTGCTGGGTTGTTGCCCTCCTACGGCCTCCTCCACGTCTCCTGATGTACTGGCCTTTCTCCTGGTAGCGCCTCCATGCTCTGGACACTACATTTACATTTACATTTAAGTCATTTAGCAGACGCTCTTATCCAGAGCTACGCTGACAGACACAGCAAACCTTTTTGCCACAGCTCGCATTGATGTGCCATCCTGGATGAACTGCACTACCTGAGCCACTTGTGTGGGTTGTAGACTCCGTCTCATGCTACCACTAGAGTGAGAGCACCGCCAGCATTCAGAAGTGACCAAAACATCAGCCAGGAAGCATAGGAACTGAGAAGTGGTCTGTGGTCACCACCTGCAGAATCACTCCTTTTTTGGGGGTGTCTTGCTAATTGCCTATAATTTCCACCTTTTGTTTATTCCATTTGCACAACAGCATGTGAAATTTATTGTCAATCAGTGTTGCTTCCTAAGTGGACAGTTTGATTTCACAGAAGTGTGATTGACTTGGAGTTACATTGTGTTGTTTAAGTGTTCCCTTTATTTTTTTGAGCAGTGTATATATATAAAGACAATATTGCATGACCAAAAGCACAATTCTATTTTTGTAAAAATGAGACAAGAGTACGAGCATATGTGTTTTCTCTCGTGAACTTTAAGTAGCCTGTATTTGATGTGATATACTCCTTTCGAGACAGGATTGTGTCACGGCCCAGATCTGGGGAAGTGTACCAAAACATTTCTGCAGCACTGAAGGTCCCCATCGTCTTAAAAGGAAGAAGTTTGAAACCACCAAGACCCTTCCTACTGCTGGCTGCCCGGCCAAACTGAACAATCGGGGGAGAAGGGCCTTGGTCAGGGAGGTAACCAAGAACCCAATGGTCACTCTGACAGAGCTCCTCTGTGGAGATGGGAGAACCTTCCAGAAGGACAACCATCTCTGCATCACTCCACCAAGCAGGACTTTATGGTAGAGTTGCCAGACGGAAGCCACTCCTCAGTAAAAGGCACATGAAAGCCAGCTTGGAGTTTGCCAAAAGGCACCTAAAGGACTATCAGACCATGAGTAACAAAATTCTCTGGTCTGATGAATGCCAAGGGTCACGTCTGGAGGAAACCTGGCACCATTCCTACGGTGAAGCATGGGGTTGGCAGCATCATGCTGTGGGGATGTTTTTCAGCGGCATGGACTGGGAGACTCGTCAGGATTGAGGGATAGATGAACAGAGCAAAATACAGAGCGTATTTTTTGAAAACTTGCTCCAGAGCACTCAGGACCTCAGACTGGGGCGAAGGTTAACCTTCCAATAGGACAACGACCCTACGCACAAAGCCAAGACAATGCAGGAGTGGCTTTGGGAGACGTCTCTGAATGTCCTTGAGGGTACCAGCCAGAGCTCGGATTTGAACCCGATTTAACATCTCTGGAGAGACCTGAAAATAGCTTTGCAGTGACCCTCCCCATCCAACCTGAAAGAGTTTGAGAGGATCTGCAGAGAAGAATGGGAGAAACATGAGGATCCTGCTGCTGGTGTCCTCAAGGGCAAATTGACAGATTTTTCACCTAGTTGTCTTTGGGATTCAAACCAGAGATCTTTCGGTTACTGGCCCAAAACTAGTAACCGCTAGGCTACCTGCAGCAGGAGCCCCATGTTGACAGGAGAGCCCACCTTTATTTTTCCCTCATTATGAACATTCATATTGGTCAACAGTCAACCTATTGTGTGTATTGAACATTCATATTGGACTGTAGCAGCTAGCTAACTGGCTACTGATCAACCTATTGTGTGTATTGAACATTCATATTGGACTGTAGCAGCTAGCTAACTGGCTACTGATCAACCTATTGTGTGTATTGAACATTCATATTGGACTGTAGCAGCTAGTTAACTGGCTACTGATCAACCTATGGTATGTATTGAATATTCATATTGGACTGAAGCAGCTAGCTATCTGGCTACCGATCAACCTATTGTGTGTATTGAATATTCATATTGGACTGTAGCAGCTAGCTAACTGGCTACTGATCAACCTATTGTGTGTATTGAACATTCATATTGAACAGCCTTACCTATAGAGCAGCACCACCACCCTATCAGCCCAATCTCTTCTTGATGTCAAAGCTGCAGTGTGTTGTTGGTATAGTTTTTGATGAATAATAATTCAAATTGTGAAAATAGAAGTGTACAATTTATATATATATATATATATTTAATCAACTTTAAGATACTGTTTGCCTCTATGCAGATGTAGAAGCTGAATAGGAATATACATTATCAATAAATAGTTGATTGTTCTTTTTTCACATCATACTAAGAATACTGAGCCACAACCTGTAAATGTGACCATACTATTCATTTAAAGCCCCTCTGTCAGATATAAATCATCAGAGTGGGAAACCAACTGACATGGAAACAATGGAGCAAATGGATCACTATCAGAGGGGTGTATTATGACATCAGATAGAACTACTCAGACATTCTAAATATCACTTGATTATCAGAGGGGTGTATTATGACATCAGATAGAACTACTCAGACACTTCAAATCAGGCTTCATCCATATCATGAAGGTGGACATTGATCCAACCATTTCAAAAGTAATGACCGGGCTGACGGAAACAGAATATGCCTGTACACTTTTATTAATGCAGACAGACAATTTGTTTGTTTGTTTGACATGGTGGGGTCTTTTTGTGTCAGTAAAAATGTATGAGCAAGAAATGGCGGTGGAAACTCATTTATCCACAAATATTTATATACTAAGCATCACATCTGTTTTAACTTGGAGTCACGTGATGATATGTTGTGTGGTCCTCCCTCTACGACTTGGGAAACCATGCAGTTTATTAGGCTACAGACAAAATAAGTTATGAACTTCACAGGGTGGTGAAACTGCATGTGATGAGCTTGATGCTCCTTTCCAATACATTTTGAGGGTCTTATTCTGGTGACATGATGATTGATGCTTGGCTGCCATTTGACAATTAAAATAATATCTCTCTCATCCATAATAATCTCATCATGTAGGTAGCCTACCAACACTGTACATGTGAGCTGCTGACTACAGTGCACGGGACAAGAGCACGTTTTCTATTTTACACAAGTTTTTAAAACCCTCAGGAGAGTTGAAAATGTGATGGAAACCAATTTAACTTGTATTTTTCATTCGGCACATGGGAATTTAACAGCAAACGTTATTCTTCTTGTGCACTACGTCATAACGCAAAGCCTTTTATCCGCAATAAGTCTGTTCGATGCAAACATTTCTGATGGGAAAATGTGTATATTGTTTTCTGCAGATTTGAGAATATTCACATGGAAATCTGCCGCAAATTGCATGGAAACTTAGCTACTAAGGTGGATATTGATCCAACACCTGCCACGTATTCAAACCAGCCCACTGGGCACAGACGTCAGCTCAACATCTAGTTTCTATTTACATTTCTTTGAGTCGTCAACTAAAGTGAATTCAACATGAAATCAACACAAAATGTCACCTGCCATTGGATTTAGGTTGCCAGTTCGTGAAAAATTAAAAATACCTGATGTTCATGGCTTTTTACAAATCCAATCAGTTTTCCACATTGATCAAACATCATCACGTGGATTTGTTTTGTTGAAATGACGTGGAAACAAAGTTTATTCAACCAGTGGGAGGTTTGTAAATGACCCCAGGAAAATAAAACAAAATACTCGTCATTGAGACAATGATAAACAGCAATCCGTGGGAGAGGTGAGGTGGATATTATAAAATAAGGATCTGCTGGTGTCCAAGTCAAACCAAGATTCTTTATTTCTGAGCTCAGAGAGAATAACAGTTACACAGCGCAGTGTAGACAGTCTAAATTCCTGAAGCATTGGGTGATGAGCACATATCTTTATAGTTTCCTGTTCCTGGGAGGGACTTTATTCATACAAGGACACAGGTGCAGCTGGTTTGCAACTCAGGATGATACTCCCAGGAACAGGAGATTATAATAGGTCAGTTTCACAAGGTTAGTCTGTGGTGGTTAATTTCTGTATTACCAAATGAGAAGAGACAAAGTTCACACACCAATCAGAGTTATACTTAAAAACGTCACACACCAATCAGAGTTATACTTAAACTACATCTTTAATAATAAGATCTTTGCAATGACTTTCAACAATTCACTATTTCTAATGAACCGTTGAGTGGCAACACAATGGCTACTGAGATCTTTTATAGCAAAGATCCACCCCCCTAGTCGACATAAACCACAGATATTAGGAACAGTTTACAAAGTGAGACTTTATAATGAGAAAGGAGTATCCCGTAGCCAGATAGCATTCGCTATAATTTATCATTCAGTTTGGTCCCTAAGACGAGGTTCTAATCTCTTTCCTGGTACTTCATAGCACAAAAACACCAACTCATCCAATGGCATAACTCAATTGTCAACTCTAGATACTCCCATCTCAAGTAAAACCCCTTCTTGACCCCACTCCTGGACAAGCTCACTGAGGGGAGTGAGCCTCTAGGTCATACACTATCCCAGGATAAGTGCAACATCAGAGAAGACATACAATGGTTCCAGACACTGCCATACACCTCCCCCCAATGCCAAAGGAGGGAGTGACTTCCGCACAGACATTGTGGAAACCAGTAATTGGTTCCCCATTAATCACACCATCCCTTCACATAGTTTAACAGATACATTCACATATGAAGACAATGTTCCCTCCTGTCCTCTTCCCTTCCTGATATTCTGCATAGCACCAGGGACATGTGAAAGACAAGCCTGACCTCTCCCCTCTCTGGGACCAAGGTGACTGAGCCCCAGCTGAGGGAAGAAGTGCAACTGCCAACACCAGAGTCCGAAGGGATACATTCTAATAACAAGTATATCACATCAGCATATTATGCAGATAAGACATCTTAATTATCTATGTTACCCAACTAATTCCGATTCATCCACCACAAGTCACATACTCAGATATGTGGACACATACAATTAACATTTTGTATTACAGAGTCTGTGAACATTTTCATTTCATTAAATCATCAGTGGGCCAACATTGCAAATGTAAACAACGGAACAAATGCATCACATCCAAATAACACTTGATTATCTGCAGTGCTGGAGGAATGACACACAGATAAACACAAACACAGAGTTTAAAAAAGGACCATTTAAAACAGAAGGAATCTGACCTACTCTATATTCATACTCCATATTCAATTCATGTTTTCTAATAAAAACATGCAAATATATGTTTTAACAATTCAAGTTCATATAGTAAAAACAGGTAATCATTATAAGTCAACAATATAAGACAGCAAGTCCCCTGTGTGTATTCTCTCATGCCATTTCAGCTCCCCCAGCTGGTTGAAACACTTTCCACATTGGGAGCAACGGTAAGGAGTGTGTATTCTCTCATGCCATTTCAGCTCCCCCGGCTGGTTGAAACTCTTTCCACACTGGGAGCAGTGGTAAGGCTTCTCCCCTGTGTGTATTCTCTCATGGTTTTTCAGCTCCCCTGACCAGTTGAAACACTTTCCACATTGGGAGCAGTGTTAAGGCTTCTCCCCAGTGTGTATTCTCTCATGTTTTTTCAGGTTCCCTAAATCGTTAAAACTCTTTCCACACTGGGAGCAGTGGTAAGGCTTCTCCCCTGTGTGTATTCTCTCATGCCGTTTCAGATCCGCAGGCCAGTTGAAACTCTTTCCACACTGGGAGCAGTGGTAAGGCTTCTCCCCTGTGTGTATTCTCTCATGGTTTTTCAGCTCCCCTGACCAGTTGAAACACTTTCCGCACTGGGGGCAGTGGTAAGGCTTCTCCCCTGTGTGTATTCTCTCATGTTTTTTCAGGTTCCCTAAACGGTTAAAACTCTTTCCGCACTGGGAGCAGTGGTAAGGCTTCTCCCCTGTGTGTATTCTTTCATGCCGTTTCAGATTCGCCGGATGCCTGAAACCCTTTCCACACTGGGAGCAGTGGTAAGGCTTCTCCCCTGTGTGTATTCTCTCGTGGTTTTTCAGCTCCCCTGACCAGTTGAAACACTTTCCACACTGGGGGCAGTGGTAAGGCTTCTCCCCTCTGTGTATTCTCTCATGGTTTTTCAGATCCCCTGACCAGTTGAAACCCTTTCCACACTGCAAGCAGTAGTAAGATTTCTCCCCTGTGTGTATTCTCTGATGTCGGTACAGGTCCCTTAACTGGTTAAAACACTTTCCACAGTGGGAACACTGGTGTCTTCTTGTTGGTTTGGACGTCCCTGGCTCTGGTTCCTCTGAGTCTGATCTTTCTCCTGCCAAAGACAGTGTGTTTTTAAAAAAAGAGATCTGAATGAAACCTCCACATGATAAATAGGCCTTGCTACGAAGGTAAATCCTAATCAGATCGCTCAATAAGCTAAGGCCAGTTTTGACAATCTAAAGTTAACAATCTTGGTGTGATTTTCAAACAAATGTTGTAGAGTTTCCTGGCAATTACTGATAATGTTTACATTACTTTTTTATTCATTCTGTTTTACAAGTCAGAACACAAAAAACTAAACCGTTCTTGGACACTCAAGACACAGACGTCGCTTAATTCCAATCGAGCAGGTGGTTCTAAATATATTATTTTCATAGCTGTATGATACAGAATGCGAGCTACAGTCGTGGCCAAAAGTTTTGAGAATGACACAAATATTAATTTCCACAAAGTTTGCTGCTTCAGTGTCTTCAGATATTTTTGTCAGATGTTACTATGAAATACTCAAGTATAATTACAAGCATTTCATAAGTGTCAAAGGCTTTTATTGGCAATGACATGAAGTTGATGCAAAGAGTCAATATTTGCAGTGTTGACCCTTCTTTTTCAAGACCTCTGCAATCCACCCTGGTGACAATTAATGTTTTCTTCCCCGAGCCACTTATCACGTTTGCCTTATGGCAAGGTGCTCCTTCATGATGTAAAAAGGAATTGTTCGTCACCGAACTGTTCCTGGATGGTTGGGAGAAGTTGCTCTCGGAGGATGTGTTGGTAGCATTCCTTATTCATGGCTGTGTTCTTAGGCAACATTGTGAGTGAGCCCACACCCTTGGCTGAAAAGCAACCCCACACATGAATGGTCTAAGGATGCTTTACCGTTGGCATGACACAAGACTGATGGAAGCGCTCACCTTGTCTTCTCCGGACAAGCTTTTTCCAGATGCCCCAAACAATCGAAAATGGGATTCATCAGAGAAAATGACTTTACCCCAGTCCTCAGCAGTCCAATCCCTGTACCTTTTGCAGAATATCAGTCTGTGTGCAGATGCACTCACACCTGCCTGCTGCTATTCTTGAGCAAGCTCTGTACTGGTGGTGCCCCGATCCCGCAGCTGAATCAACTTTAGGAGACGGTCCTGGCGCTTGCTGGACTTTCTTGGGTGCCCTGAAGCCTTCTTCACAACAATTGAACCGCTCTCCTTGAAGTTATCGATGATCCGATAAAGGGTTGATTTAGGTGCAATCTTACTGGCAGCAATATCCTTGCCTGTGAAGCCTTTTTTGTGCAAAGCAATGATGACGGCACGTGTTTCCTTGCAGGTAACCATGGTTGACAGGAAGAACATTGATTCCAAGCATCACCCTCCTTTTGAAGCTTCCAGTTTTGGGGGGGGGATTCAGTTCATTTGCATGGCAAAGAGGGACTTTGCAATTAATTACAATTCATCTGATCACTCTTCATAACATTCTGGAGTATATGCAAATTGCCATCATACAAACTGAGGCAGCAGACTGAAAATTTACATTTGTGTCATTCTCAAAACTTTTGGCCACAACTGTACACACTTCCTTAAACATAAAATAAGTAAATAAATAATTTTAAGTGGAAGTCCAAAACTTGTTTTTACGTCGAAGACACAAAGCACATCAGTAAAATCTCCCCGTTGTCGAAAGGGTTCGACGCCTGCTGTTTAAATGGCCCAATTTCTTATTTAGACGTTCACAGATTTTCAACATTTTGACTATCGCTGATATCGTCATATTTTGGGTAAAGTAAAAAATAAAGTGAAATATTTGGGAAGATGTTCCTAAAAATGAGAGTAACTACAATAAACAAAAATATTAACGCAACATGTAAAGTGTTGGATGTTTCATGAGCTGAAAAAAAAGATGGCAGAATTTTTTACATCCCTGTTAGTTAACATTTATTCTTTGCCAAGATAATCCATCCACCTGACAGGTGTGGCATATCAAGCTGATTAAACAGCATGATCATTACACAGGTGCACCTTGTGCTGGGGAGAATAAAAGGCCACTAAAATGTGCAGTTCTGTCACACAACACAATGCCACAGATGTCTCAAGTTTTGAGGGAGCGTGCAATTGGCATGCTGACTGCAGGAATATCCACTGGAGCTGTTACCAGATAATTGAATGTTAAAATCTCTACCAGAAGCCGCCTCCAACGTCATTTTAGAGAATTTGGCAGTACATCCAACTGGCCTCACAACCACAGACCACATATAACAACGCCAGCCCAGGACTTCCACATTGTCTGAGACCAGCCACCAGAGTTGTATTTCCTCTTTGTAATGAAGCCCTTTTGTGGGGAAAAACAAATTCTGATTGGCTGGGCCTGGCTCCGCAATGGGTGGGCGTATGCCCTCCAGGGCCCACCAATGGCTGTGCCCCTGCCCAGTTATGTAAAGTCCATAGACCAGGGCCTCGTTTATTTATTTACAATCACTGACTCATATAAACTGTAAATCGTTGTTTATATTTTGGTTCAGTATACACACACAAAGTGCATCTGTTAAAAACTTCTCTAGGATAGGGGGCAGCATTTTCACGTTTGGATGAAAAGCATATCCAAATTAAACTGCCAGCTACTCATCCCCAGAAGATAAGATATGCATATTATTAGTATTATTGGATAGAAAACACTCCGAAGTTTCTAAAACTGTTTGAATGATGTCTGTGAGTATAACAGAACTCATATGGCAGGCGAAAACCTGAGAAAAATCCAACCAGGAAGTGGGAAATCTGAGGTTTGTAGCTTTCAACTCATTGCCTATCGAATGTACAGTGTCTATGGGGTCATATTGCACTTCCTAAGGCTTCCACTAGATGTCAACAGTCTTAGAACATTGTTTGAGGCTTCTACTGTGAAGGAGAGGGGAATGAGAGCTGTTTCAACCAGAGGTCTGCCAGAGTGGCATGAGCTGGTCATGCGCCTACACGTGAGAGCGACCTGCGTTCCATTGCAATTCTAAAGACAAAGGAATTCGCTGGTTGGAACATTATTGAAGATTTATGTTAACTGTCTAGCCCCGGGGTGCCGCTAGCGGCACACCCCCCCCACCCCCACTGAAAAGGCAGAGCCGCGAAATTCCCCCCAAAAATATTTTTTAAATATTTAACTTTCACACATTAAAGTCCAATACAGCTAATGAAAGACACAGATCTTGTGAATCCAGCCAACATGTCCGATTTTTAAAATGTTTTACAGGGAAGACACAATATGTAAAGATGTAAATCTATTAGCTAAACACATTAGCATAATCCACCATTTTTTCTTTGTCCACCAACACCAGTAGCTATCACCAATTCGGCTAAACTAAGATATTGATAGCCACCAACCAAGAAAAAACCTCCTCAGATGACAGTCTGATAACATATTTATGGTATAGGATAGGTTTTGTTAGAAAAATGTGCATATTTCAGGTAGATGTCATAGTTTACAATTGCACCCACCGTCACAAATGGACTAGAATAATTACAATGAGCAACGTGTTTACCTAACTACTAATCATCAAACATTTCGTAGAAATACACAGCATACACTAATCGAAAGACACCGATCCTGTGAATACAGACAATATTTCAGATTTTCTAAGTGTCTTACAGCGAAAACACAATAAATCGTTATATTAGCATAGCACATGTGCAAACATTACCCCAGCATTGATTCTAGCCAAAGAGAGCGATAACGTAAACATCGCCAAAATATATTAATTTTTTCACTAACCTTCTCAGAATTCTTCAGATGACACTCCTGTAACATCACATTACAACATACATATACAGTTTGTTCGAAAATGTGCATATTTAGCCACCAAAATCATGGTTAGACAATGAGAAAAGTAGCCCAGCTGGTCAGAAAATGTTCGTGCGCCATATTAGACAGTGATCTAGTCGTATACATAAATACTCATAAACGTGACTGAAAAATATAGGGTGGACAGCGATTGATAGACAATTTAATTCTTAATACAATCGCGGAATTACATTTTTTACATTTTACATTTTACATTCATACATTTTACATTCAAAAAAACTGGCGTCCTAAGACACTAACATTTTTCGACAGAAACACGATTTATCATAATAAATTGTTCGTACTTTGAGCTGTTCTTCCATCAGAATCTTGGTCAAAGAATCCTTTCTTGGGTCTAATCGTCTTTTGGTCGAAAGCTGTCCTCTTGCCATGCAGAAATGCACATTGCGTTCGGCATGAACTGGAACGGTGCCCAGAGATTCACAGTGGCTCAGAAATAAATGTCCCAAAATCGCACCAAACGGATATAAATTGCTATAAAATGCTTTAAATTAACTACCTTATGATGTTTTTAACTCCTATAACGAGTAAAAATATGACCGGAGAAATATAACTGGCTACACTAATGCTTGGAAAAACAGTAGTTCGGTATCCTCCGCGCGCATGACGCACCAAGAAAAGAGTTCCTACCTACAGGGTTTTTTCATTTATAGTGGCTGTGATTGGGCAATCGATACCATTCAAATCGTCATCACGTAAAGGCATCCAGGGGAAGACGTAAGCAGTGTTCGTATACTCATAGGAATAACAGTGGCCTTAAAACTGACTCCAGAACAGGGGCCAAAATGTGTGAAATCTGACTCCATGTCAGGGAAATTGCTGTAGAATGAGTTCTGTTCCACTTAGAGACAAAATTTCAACGCCTATAGAAACTATAGACTGTTTTCTATCCAATAATAATAATAATAATATGCATATTGTACGATCAAGAATTTTGTAGGAAGCCGTTTCAAAAATTACACGATTTCCATAAATAGTGACAACAGCACCCCCTATCCTTAACAGGTTAAAAACAGCCTAAAGATTGATTCTATACATCGTTTGACATGTTTCTACGAACTGTAACATACATTTTTGAACTTTTCATCGGAACTTTCGCATGGACTTGCCCGCGCCTCGTGAGTTTGGATTTGTTTACCAAACGCGCTAACAAAAGGAGGTATTTGGACATAAATGTTGGACTTTATCGAACAAAACAAACATTTATTGTTGAACTGGGATTCCTGGGAGTGCATTCTGATGAAGATCATCAAAGGTAAGTGAATATTTAAAACGCTATTTCTGACTCAACAACATGGCGGGTATCTGCATGGCTTGTGTCTGAGCGCCGTACTCGGATTATTGCATGGTTTGCTTTTTCCGTAAAGCTTTTTTGAATTCTGACACAGCGATTGCATTAAGGAGAAGTATATCTGTAATTCTGTGCATAATACTTGTATCTTTTATCAACTTTTACATGTTTATTATGAGTATTTCTGTAAATTGATGTGCCTCTGAAAATTTGCCGGATGTTTTCGATGCACAACATTACTGACCATAAAGCGCCAATGTAAACTGAGATTTTTGGATATAAATATGAACTTTATCAAACAAAACATACATGTATTGTGTAAAATGAAGTCCTATAAGTGCCATTTTATGAAGATCATCAAAGGTTAGTGATAAATTTAATTTAATCTATATTTCTGCTTTTTGTGACTCCTTTCTTTGGCTGGAAAATCGCTGTGTGTGTTTTTGTGACTAGGCTCTGACCTAACATAATTATATGGTGTGCTTTCGCTGTAAAGCTATTTTTGAAATCGGACACGATGGGTAGATTAACAAGAAGTTAAGCTTTAATTTGGTGTATTGCACTTGTGAATGCATCAAAGTTACATATTTCTAAAAAATATTTTTGAATTTAGCGCTCTGCCTTTTCAGCGGAATGTTTTTCGAGGGGTTCCACTAGCCATAAGAAGTTTTAAGACTCCATAATGTTTCATCATTAGATGCTACAGTCCTCCTTCAAGACTCCATAATGTTTCATCATTAGATGCTACAGTCCTCCTTTAAGACTCCATAATGTTTCATCATTAGATGCTACAGTCCTCCTTTAAGACTCCATAATGTTTCATCATTAGATGCTACAGTCCTCCTTTAAGACTCCATAATGTTTCATCATTAGATGCTACAGTCCTCCTTTAAGACTCCATAATGTTTCATCATTAGATGCTACAGTCCTCCTTTAAGACTCCATAATGTTTCATCATTAGATGCTACAGTCCTCGTTTAAGAGAGATCTTTGATGAAAAACTGCTCCAGAGCAGAACCTGCTGCTTGAACAGAGTTCTGAGTATAGGGTCTGAATACTTAAGTAAATGTAATATTTCAGTTTTGTATATTTTGGTAAATTAGCAAAATTATCAAACAAAAATGTTTGGTATTGTGTTTTTAGAAAAAGGCTGTAATATAACAAAATGTGGAAAAAGTCAAGGGGTCTGAATACTTTCAGGAGGCACTGTACTCTCCGATAGCAATGGCCAATAGCAGACCACTTCCTATATCAGGGACATAGTCGCTCCCGTCTTCCATGTGTGAAAGGTAACCTGGTGAATATCATAGAATCAGGGTTCTGTTAGGTAACCTGGTGAATATCATAGAATCAGGGTTCTGTTAGGTAACCTGGTGAATATCATAGAATCAGGGTTCTGTTAGGTAACCTGGTGAATATCATAGAATCAGGGTTCTGTTAGGTAACCTGGTGAATATCATAGAATCAGGGTTCTGTTAGGTAACCTGGTGAATATCATAGAATCAGGGTTCTGTTAGGTAATCTGGTGAATATCATAGAATCAGGGTTCCGTAAGGGAACCTTCAGTTCTATTTCAGTGACTCGTTAGTCTCTCACTTTGGGGATATAGTCAACTACCACAGAGCTCATACCCTCTCTGATGCCAAGTCTAGACAGGATCATCCCTCAGAAGTCCCCACTTTACTCACCGTATGTGTAGTGATGTCCAGTCAGTAGAACCTCATGAAGGTACATCACCACAACATGCTGCATTACAGATCTCTTGAACAGAGATGCCTTTGAACAATGCCTATGTTGTAGCCATACCTCTGGTGGATTGAGCCATCAAGCCCTCCG
Source organism: Salvelinus fontinalis (assembly GCF_029448725.1). Taxonomy (NCBI): domain Eukaryota; kingdom Metazoa; phylum Chordata; class Actinopteri; order Salmoniformes; family Salmonidae; genus Salvelinus; species Salvelinus fontinalis. The sequence goes on along the minus strand of NW_026600455.1, from coordinate 52,237 downwards.
GAGGTGTCAGGTCCTTGCTACTATAGAACCTCATGAAGGTATGGGGGTGTAACTCATTATACGGATGTAATGGCTAATGTAAAGCAGTTTTAAACAAGATAAATCTAATTTCTATTCTTTCCAGCGGCTCCAACAGCAGAAATGGTCTCAAGCAAAACATAAAAATCCCAGGATGGGACTAGCTGTTTGGGTACTGGGCGTAGGTGACCCTTCATAAAACAACAGATCAGGGGGTGTTGCACTGTATAGTTGTTGCAGCCTAAATGGCAGCCAAATATACATTTATAGTTGAAAAGGTTTTCTTTCGTCAGAAGGCAGAGTAGCTCTGAAACAGAGCAACAAAGGGGCTGATTTGTTTCTGATCTCACCATCTGTTAAATACACTGTGCTATAGTAAATATTGTGCTATAGTGAGTGTGTGGCTCTAGAACTCTGAATATAGTTTATTCTCAAAGAGAGCGGTCACGTGTGTTGAGAAGCAGAGGATCACTGGTTTGAGCCTGGTATGGGGACAGGGACAGTGGAGGAATTTCAACTGTTAGCATCAGTTACACATTTTATTAATAAAGTTAGTCATTTCCAACTGAAACCATCTTCTGTAAGGTATATATGTTGGAGTTCAGGCTTTATTTGACCTGTTAAAGTATGAAATTAAATGAACTTTGTCCATTACAGAGACGGAGATCAAGACAAAAAAGGGAGCTTGTTTTAAAATATATATTGGCCTGTTTAACAAGTTGTGTAGATCAGATGTTAATGAAGCAATACAGACCACATTTAAGTGTCTGGAGTTTAGTTTGTGTGTTCTAGAGTCTTGTAAAGAAAGGGGGGGTTGACTGGGACAGACAATGTAACATCTATGTTTTTAGGAAAAGGTTTTGTAAAACATGCACCTCACATCAGATCATCTTGAAACTTTCTCTCCAAAGCTAACTTTCATCAAGGTTTTATATGGTCTATTGGTTTCTCTCTTTTCATTGGCAGAATCCTTTTTCAGTGTTATGATATTCATAACATCCATATCCACCAGTCTATCTTCCTGTCAACTAACTGAACTCTGCTGGTTGTCCTGGTAACAGATACCAGTGGGCAGATCTATTGTATTTGTTCGAACTAAACTACAGCACTTACTTTGATGAGTCAAATCTGATCCTTTCTTCTCTTCTCCTCCTCTCACAGTTCCACTCAGCCCTGTTGTTTTCCTGCAGTCCACCAGCAGCACAGACAACCTCTTCATACCCAGCAGTAAGGTGCTACCGGGAGAGGCACAAAACGGGGACTCCGGGAGGTAGGAAGGGCTAGCGTTGTCCTGGTAACCATAAAGAGGGGACACAGACACATATCATTATGGATGCTTATGTCACCGCTGTCATGAAGTGCTTTACAGAAACCCAGCCCAGACCCAGATAGAGCAAGCTGTATGCTACACCAGACCAAGCTGTACCATCTGGTGTTCTGATCTGGAGAGACTCTTCTCTGACTCGTCAGCATCAGGATGTTGTTGAGGCTCCCCAGAGGATCCACAATAGTCATGTCTCTCTCCTGTGTGAATGAGAACATCAAACAGATGGTAAACTTACGACCGTCTATTTTAATCATAGGGTCTTACAAGAGGCATTAATCTCTCTAAACAGGGCCTAAAATGCAAATGTTAAAGGGTCATTCAACTAAATGGGTGCCTTTTGCATCCCTTTCATATTTTAAGTATAAATTATGCTCCAACATTGCATTTTAAAAGCCTGTTATACTAGATGAGATGCACTTTAATGTAGACCACATGGATAATTTAATAAATCTAATTTAAAAGTCCCCAAAATATATGTACCAATGGCAGATTAAAACTAACAAAGGCAGATGGCCCCTTTAACAATTCCTACCGTACTGAACAACATATTCAAGTGTAGAACTTCAGTATAATGCCCCTTTAAAACCCCACATTATTTCAACAACGGCATAGTTTGTGTCCCTGTTTAAGACAGTACTCACTGGTGTTAATCTGATATTCTATCTCCTCCTCTTTCACTCCCAAGACGTCTTCCTCCTTCACCTCTACTGAGATAGCATCCTCTTCCTCTCTGAAAGGTTCTTCCTCTGTTTCCTCTATAACATCCTCTTCTTCTTTCACGACAATGTTCAGCCTCAGAGCTTCTTTCTGCATACAGCAGACCTCTTCTTTAACAGGGGATGAGTAGTTTAGTGAGCTCATAGTCTGGGATGTTAGAATTAGCGACTAGCCTAACGCTAGGCTCAGTATCAATGTTTAACAACTTAGCAAATTAAACAACCAAATTAGCTTAAAGTTAACCAGTAGAAACGTCAAAAGAATTGTGTTTAAAACACTGAGATTAGCTAATGTACATTAACATGGTCTAAAGCGTCAATCTTTCAGTTTAATGTTGGCTAGTAAGCTACCGAGGTGGTTGAAAGAGTAGCCGTGTTGTTGTTCCTGAAGAAGGGTCCAGTCCACTAGATTACACGTCACGCAAGAAGAGTCAGCTGAAAGACGCATATCGCCATCTGCTGGCTGGAGTGGGTAACGCAGTTTGGAAACAAGTTTGGAAACACTTTACGTCATAATAATTTAACAATAAGCTGATATATTTTCTCTTCCGTCTTACAAATAATACTTTCCTGTACACAGAAGTATAAGCTTAACATGAACATGTATATTGATTGAATTTAATTGACAGTTTGTAAAATACATACAATAAAGGCGCTCCAGCTGGTGACGCCTCCACATACAGTTTAAGAAAATCATGAAGGATAACACAATAATGCTTAACAGATATTTACATGGTAGTCCTTTTCAAAAGGGGAAGGGGAAATACAACAAGGTTAGGCGGCGATTGTAATGACAACAGACAATGACAGACACAATTGTTGTTTGTTTCACAACATCCGATAATTAATACAATTTCCTTTCCTAATTAACAACTATGGTACGTCTTCCTTGTCTCACATACCCTTAATATATAAACAATCAAACCCTAATATATATATATATATAAACACAAGACAATCACAACATAATAAACAACATACCCTTAATATATAAACAATCAAACCCTAATATATATATATATATATATATATATAAACACAAGACAATCACAACATAATAAACAACATACCCTTAATATATAAACAATCAAACCCTAATATATATATATATATACAAGACAATCACAATATAACAAACAACATACCCTTAATATATAAACAATCAATCCCTAATATATATATATATATGTATATATATATACACACACAAGACAATCACAATATAATAAACAACATACCCTTAATATATAAACAATCAAACCCTAATATATATATGTATATACAAGACAATCACAATATAATAAACAACTATGGTACATCTTCATTGTCTCACATACCCCCAATACATTTTGATTTGGCAAAATTACACAACTCAAATTCTTACACTATTAACTACTATCTTACACTACTTCTAACAAATTTGGCAAATACGGCTATTGGATCTTCCCAGACTCTTATCATCGGATGGACCCCAGCCATCAATCTGCAAGGCTTTGATCTTCCCAGACTCTTATCATCAGATGGACCCCAGCCATCAATCTGCAAGGCTTTGCCCTTTTGATCTGTGGAACCTTGCAAGTTGATTTGTAACAATAAATTCATAAAGTATTTGCTTGTTAGTTTGGATGAAAATGTAATTGAAACCAGAGTGAAAATTATCTTGAAGTTATACATTAGAATTTATTTCCTGTTGGAGTTTACATTATAGGACCACTACTTATTCATCAGTTATTCAGCACACTACTATGATACACAGCCCTATTATTCCCTATGATATCCTATGATACCCATCCCTATGATACACATCCCTATTATTCCCTATGATATCCTATTATACCCATCCCTATGATATCCTTACGATCCCCTATGATACACATCCCTATGATACCCTGTGATACTATGATACACATCCCTATTATTCCCTATGATTCCCTATGATACCCATCCCTATGATATCCTATGATACCCATCCCTATGATATCCTATGATACTATGATACACAGCCCTATGATATCCTATGATACCCATCCCTATGATATCCTATGATACCCATCCCTATGATACCCTATGATACTATGACACACATCCCTATTGGCCAGTGGAGGCGGCGCCAGACATTATAGCACCAGTACTTAATTATCCCCAACATCATTCTGAGATAACAGTTTATTTACATAAAAATACATGCAGTAAGGAAAACACTGTAAAGTCAATACCTAACACGAATTTCCCGAGTCTCTGCAGCCTCCCACCACGTATAGGGCTTGCACCTCTCCTATGTCCTACTGTTCAGCAGCCTAAAATCTGTCCTGTTTCCTACTGTTCAGTAGCCTACATCCTTATCTACTGTGTGTTTATTCTCATGTGTTCTCATGTTACCTAACTGATTAAAACGATTTCCACACTGGGAGGAGTGGTAAGGCTTCTCCCCTGTGTGTGTATTCTCTCATGTGTTTTCAAGTTCAAAAACTGGGTAAAACTCTTTCCACACTGGGAGCAGTAGTACAGCTTTTCTCCTGTGTGTATTCTCTCATGCCGATTCAGGTCCCCTAACTGGGTAAAACCCTTTCCACACTGGGAGCAGTGGTAAGGCTTCTCTCCTGTGTGTATTCTCTCATGCCGTTTCAGGACCCCTAACTGGGTAAAATCCTTTCCACACTGGGAGCAGTGGTACAGCTTTTCTCCTGTGTGTACTCTCTCATGTTGTTTCAGGTCCCCTAACTGGTTACAACCCTTACCACACTGGGAGCAGTGGTAAGGCTTGTCTCCTGTGTGTGATCTCTCATGTTTTTTAAGGTAGCTTTTCTGATTAAAACTCTTTCCACACTGGGAGCAGTGGTAAGGCTTCTCCCCTGTGTGTAATTGCTTGTGTGTTTTCAGATTACATAAGTGGATAAAACTCTTTCCACACTGGGAGCAGTGGTAAGGCTTCTCCCCTGTATGTATTATCTCATGTGTTTTCAGGTTACGTAAGTGGGTAAAACTCTTTCCACACTGGGAGCAGTGGTACAGCTTTTCTCCTGTGTGTATTCTCTCATGTCGTTTCAGGTCACCTAAGTGGTTACAACCCTTTCCACACTGGGAGCAATAGTACAGATTTTCTCCTGTGTGTATTCTCTCATGTCGTTTCAGGTCACCTAAGTGGTTACAGCCCTTTCCACACTGGGAGCAATAGTACAGCTTTTCTCCTGTGTGTATTTTCTCATGTCGTTTCAGGTCACCTAACTGGTTACAACCCTTCCCACACTGGGAGCAGTGGTAAGGCTTTTCTCCTGTGTGTATTCTCTCGTGTTTTTTCAGGTAGCTTTTCTGGTTAAAACGTTTTCCACACTGGGAGCAGCAGTAAGGCTTCTCCCCTGTGTGTAATTGTTCATGTGTTTTCAGGTTATTTAAGTCAGTAAAATTCTTTCCACACTTGGAGCAATGGTAAGGCTTCTGCCCTGTGTGTATTCTCTCATGTGTTTTCAGGTTACGTAAGTGGGTAAAACTCCTTCCACACTGGGAGCAGCAGTACAGCTTTTCTCCCGTGTGTATTCTCTCATGTGTTTTCAGATTACACAAGTGGGTAAAACTCTTTCCACACTGGGAGCAGTGGTAAGGCTTCTCCTCTATGTGTATTCTCTCGTGTTTTTTCAGGTAGCTTTTCTGGTTAAAACCCTTTCCACACTGGGAGCAGTGGTAAGGCTTCTCCCCTGTGTGTATTCTCTCATGTTGGTTCAGGTGTCCTTTCTGGTTAAAACTCTTTCCACAGTGGGAACACTGGTGTCTTCTTGCTGGTTTGGACGTCCCTGGCTCTGGTTCTTCTGAGTCTGGTCTTTCTCCTGCTAAAGACAGAGTGTTCATTTAAATAGAGACCTGAATGAAACCTCCACATGATAAAACGGCCTTGCTACGAGGGTAAATCCTAATCAGATCCCTCAATAACCTGATGCCAGTTTTAACAGTCTTGGTGTGATTTTAAAACAAATGTTGTAGAGCTTCCTGGTAATTACTATTAATATGTTTACATTACTTATTTTATTCATTCTGTTTTACAAGTCAGAACACAAAAAACTAAACCGTTCTTGGACACTGAAGACACAGACGTCGCTGGATTCCAATTGAGCAGGTGGTTCTAAATATATAACTTTCATAGCTGTATGATACAGAATGCGACCTACACACTCCCTTAAAACGAAAAATAAGTAAATAAGAAATTGTGTGTGGAAGTCCAAAACTAGTTTTTACGTCGAAGGCACAAAGCACATCAGTAACATCTCCCCGTTGTCGAAAGGGTTCGACACATGATGTTTAAATGGACCAATTTCTTATTTATACTTTCACAGATTTTCAACATGTTGACTATCGTTGATGTCATATTTTGGGTAAAGTAAAAAATAAAGTGAAATATTTGGGGTAGATGTTCCTAAAACTGATAGTTACTATATATAGTAAGTCTATATACAGCCATATCATAGAGTTTGAAAAGGCTTGTTCATTCTCATGTGATGATTAACCTATGACATCATATGTTTCTAAAACTGAGAGCAACTATATTATATTACACTGAACAAAAATATAAACGCAACATGTAAAGTGTTGGTCCCATGTTTCATGAGCTGAAATAAAAGATTGCAGAATTTCCCCCCATACGTACAAAATGCTTATTTCTCTTGAATTGGGCACAAATTTTGCATCCCTGTTAGTGAACATTTCTCCTTTGCCAAAATAATCCATCCACCTGACAGGTGTGGCATATCAAGAAGCTGATTAAACAGCATTATCATTACACAGGTGCACCTTGTGCCGGGGACAATAAAAGGCCACTCTAAAATGTGCAGTTTTGTCACACAACACGATGCCACAGATGTCTCAGGGGGAGCGGGCAATTGGCTGACTGCAGGAATGTCCACTGGAGCTGTTGCCAGGGAATTTAATGTACAGTACCAGTCAAAAGTTAGGACTCACCTACTCATTCAAGGGTTTTTCTTAATTTTTACTATTTTCTACATTGTGGAATAATAGTGAAGACATCAATAATATGAAAAACACATATGGAAACCTGTAGTGACCAAAAAAGTGTTAAACAAATCTAAATATATATTAGATTCTTCAAAGTAGCCACCCTTTGCCTTGATGACAGCTTGGCATTCTCTCAACCAGCTTCACCTGGAATGCTTTTCCAACAGTCTTGTAGGAGTTCCCACATATGCTGAGCATCGGGTGATTGTGGAGGCCAGGTCATCTTATGCAGCACTCCATCACTCTCCTTCTTGGTCAAATAGCCCTTACACAGCCTGGAGGTGTGTTGGGTCATGGTCTTGTTGAAAAACAAATGATAGGCCCACTAAGCCCAAACCAGATGGGATGGTGTATCACTGCAGAATGCTGTGGTAGCCATGCTGGTTAAGTGTGCCTTGAATTCTAAATAAATCACAGACGGTGTCACCAACAAAGTACCCCCACTCCACCTTCTCCATGCTTCACGGTGGGAACCACACATGTGGAGATCATCCGTTCACCTACTCTGTGTCTCACAAAGACACGCCGGTTGGACCCGAAAATCTTAAATTTGGACTCATCAGACCAAAAGACAGATCTAATGTCCATTGCTTGTGTTTCTTGGCCCAAGCAAGTCTCTTCTTCTTATTGGTGTCCTTTAGTAGTTGTTTCTTTGCAGCAATTTGACAATGAAGGCCTGATTCACACAGTCTCCTCTGAACAGTTGATGTTGAGATGTGTCTCTTACTTGAACTCTGTGAAGCAGTTATTTGGGCTGCAATTTCTGAGGCTGGTAACTAATGAACTTATCCTCTGCAGCAGAGGTAACTAATGAACTTATCCTCTGCAGCAGAGGTAACTAATGAACTTATCCTCTGCAGCAGAGGTAACTAATGAACTTATCCTCTGCAGCAGAGGTAACTAATGAACTTATCCTCTGCAGCAGAGGTTAACTAATGAACTTATCCTCTGCAGCAGAGGTAACTAATGAACTTTTCCTCTGCAGCAGAGGTAACTAATGAACTTATCCTCTGCAGCAGAGGTAACTAATGAACTTATCCTCTGCAGCAGAGGTAACTAATTAACTTTTCCTTTGCAGCAGAGGTAACTCTGGGTCTTCCTTTCCTGTGGTGGTCCTCATGAGAGCCAGTTTCATCATAGCTCTTTTGCGACTGTACTTGAAGAAACATTTAAAAAAGTTCTTGAACTTTTCCGGATTGACTGACCCTCAAGTAATGATGGACTGTCTTTTCTCTTTGCTTAATTGAGCTGTTCTTGTCATAATATGGACTTGGTCTTTTACCAAATAGGGCTATCTTCTGTATACCACCCCTACCTTGTCACAACACAAATGATTGGCACAAATGCATTTAGAATCAAATAAATTCCACAAATGAACTTTTAAGAAGGCACACCTGTTAATTAAAATGCATTCTACGAGCCTACCTCATCAAGCTGGTTGAGAGAATTCCAAGAGTGTGCAAAGCTGTCATCGAAGCAAAGGGTGGCTAATTTGAAGAATCTCAAATATAAAACATATTGTTTTGTCGAACACTTTTTTGTTTACTACATGATTCCATACGTGTTATTTCATAGTTGATGTCTTCACTTTTATTCTACAATGTAGAACATAGTAAAAATAAAGAAAAACCCTGGAATGAGTAGGCGTGTCCAAACTTTTGACTGGTACTGTAAATTCCTTTACCATAAGCCGCCTCCAACGTCATTTTAGAGAATTTGGCAGTACGTCCAACCGGCTTCACAAATGCAGATCACGTGTAACCACGCCCGCCCAGGACCTCCACATCCGGCTTCTTCACCTGCGGGAGACTGAGACCAGCCACCTGGACCATGCGTAACCACACCCACCCAGGACCTTCACATCCGGCTTCTTCACCTGCGAGAGACTGAGACCAGCCACCTGGACCATGCGTAACCACACCCACTCAGGACCTCCACATCCGGCTTCTTCACCTGCGGGAGACTGAGACCAGCCACCTGGACAGCTGATGGAACCGAGTAGAACGTCTATCTGTAATAAAGCCATTTTGAGGGGGAAAACTAATTCTGATTGGCTGGGCCTGGCTCCCCAGTGGGTGGGCCTATGCCCAGTCATGTGAAGTCCGCAGATCAGGGCCTAATGAATGTATTGACATTGACTGACGTATATGAACTGTAGATCGTTGAAATTGTTGCGTTTATGTTTTGTTCAGTCTATATATAGCCATATTATACAGTATGAAGAGGCTTGTTCATTCACGTCATGAATTCACTATGACATCATATTTGTATATGTTTTATTAGACTTTTATTCTGTAATAGATCATGTGGGTTGAAAAGTGTTTTATGATGTAATAGATCATATGGGTTGAAAAGTGTTTTATGATGTAATAGATCATACGGGTTGAGTAGTGTTTTATGATGTAATAGATCATACGGGTTGAGTAGTGTTTTATGATGTAATAGATCATACGGGTTGAGTAGTGTTTTATGATGTAATAGATCATATGGGTTGAGTAGTGTTTTATGATGTAATAGATCATGTGGGTTGAGTAGTGTTTTATGATGTAATAGACCACGTGGGTTGAGTAGTGTTTTATGATGTAATAGATCATGCGGTTTGAGTAGTGTTTTATGATGTAATAGATCATGTGGGTTGAGTAGTGTTTTATGATGTAATAGATCATGTGGGTTGAGAAGTGTTTTATGATGTAATAGATCATGTGGGTTGAGTAGTGTTTTATGATGTAATAGATCATACGGGTTGAGTAATGTTTTATGATGTAATAGATCATGTGGGTTGAGAAGTGTTTTATGATGTAATAGATCATATGGGTTGAGTAGTGTTTTATGATGTAATAGATCATATGGGTTGAGTGGTGTTTTATGATGTAATAGATCGTATGGGTTGAAAAGTGTTTTATGATGTAATAGATCATATGGGTTTAGTGTTTTATGATGTAATAGATCATATGTGTTGAAAAGTGTTTTATGATGTAATAGATCATATGGGTTTAGTGTTTTATGATGTAATAGATCATATGTGTTGAAAAGTGTTTTATGATGTAATAGATCATATGGGTTGAGTAGTGTTTTATGATGTAATAGACCATACGGGTTGAGTAGTGTTTTATGATGTAATAGATCATATGGGTTGAGTAGTGTTTTATGATGTAATAGATCATATAGGTTGAGGAGTGTTTTATGATGTAATAGATCATATGGGTTGAGTAGTGTTTTATGATGTAATAGACCATACGGGTTGAGTAGTGTTTTATGATGTAATAGATCATATGGGTTGAGTAGTGTTTTATGATGTAATAGATCATATGGGTTGAGTAGTGTTTTATGATGTAATAGATCATGTGGGTTGAGTAGTGTTTTATGATGTAATAGATCACGTGGGTTGAGGAGTGTTTTATGATGTAATAGATCATATGGGTTGAGTAGTGTTTTATGATGTAATAGACCATACGGGTTGAGTAGTGTTTTATGATGTAATAGATCATGTGGGTTGAGTAGTGTTTTATGACGTAATAGATCATGTGAGTTGAGTAGTGTTTTATGACGTAATATATCATATGGGTTGAGTAGTGTTTTATGATGTAATAGATCATACGGGTTGAGTAGTGTTTTATGATGTAATAGATCATACGGGTTGAGTAGTGTTTTATGATGTAATAGATCATATGGGTTGAGTGGTGTTTTATGATGTAATAGATCGTATGGGTTGAAAAGTGTTTTATGATGTAATAGATCATATGGGTTTAGTGTTTTATGATGTAATAGATCATATGTGTTGAAAAGTGTTTTATGATGTAATAGATCATATGGGTTTAGTGTTTTATGATGTAATAGATCATATGTGTTGAAAAGTATTTTATGATGTAATAGATCATATGGGTTGAGTAGTGTTTTATGATGTAATAGACCATACGGGTTGAGTAGTGTTTTATGATGTAATAGATCATATGGGTTGAGTAGTGTTTTATGATGTAATAGATCATATAGGTTGAGGAGTGTTTTATGATGTAATAGATCATATGGGTTGAGTAGTGTTTTATGATGTAATAGACCATACGGGTTGAGTAGTGTTTTATGATGTAATAGATCATATGGGTTGAGTAGTGTTTTATGATGTAATAGATCATATGGGTTGAGTAGTGTTTTATGATGTAATAGATCATGTGGGTTGAGTAGTGTTTTATGATGTAATAGATCACGTGGGTTGAGGAGTGTTTTATGATGTAATAGATCATATGGGTTGAGTAGTGTTTTATGATGTAATAGACCATACGGGTTGAGTAGTGTTTTATGATGTAATAGATCATATGGGTTGAGTAGTGTTTTATGATGTAATAGATCATATGGGTTGAGTAGTGTTTTATGATGTAATAGATCATGTGGGTTGAGTAGTGTTTTATGATGTAATAGATCATGTGGGTTGAGTAGTGTTTTATGATGTAATAGATCATGTGGGTTGAGTAGTGTTTTATGACGTAATAGATCATGTGAGTTGAGTAGTGTTTTATGATGTAATAGATCATACGGGTTGAGTAGTGTTTTATGATGTAATAGATCATACGGGTTGAGTAGTGTTTTATGATGTAATAGATCATACGGGTTGAGTAATGTTTTATGATGTAATAGATCATACGGGTTGAGTAGTGTTTTATGATGTAATAGATCATATGGGTTGAGTAGTGTTTTATGATGTAATAGATCATATGGGTTGAGTAGTGCTTTATGATGTAATAGATCATGTGGGTTCAGTAGTGTTTTATGATGTAATAGATCATATGGGTTGAGTAGTGTTTTATGATATAATAGATCATATGGGTTGAAAAGTGTTTTATGATGTAATAGATCATATGTGTTGAAAAGTGTTTTATGATGTAATAGATCATATGGGTTGAGTAGTGTTTAATGATGTAATAGATCATATGGGTTGAAAAGTGTTTTATGATGAAATAGATCATATGGGTTGAAAAGTGTTTTATGATGTAATAGATCATATGGGTTTAGTGTTTTATGATGTAATAGATCATATGTGTTGAAAAGTGTTTTATGATATAATAGATCATATGGGTTGAGTAGTGTTTTATGATGTAATAGATCATATGGGTTGAGTAGTGTTTTATGATGTAATAGATCATATGGGTTGAAAAGTGTTTTATGATGTAATAGATCATATGGGTTGAGTAGTGTTTTATGATGTAATATATCATATGGGTTAAAGTGTTTTATGATGTAATAGATCATATGGGTTGAGTAGTGTTTTATAATGTAATAGATCATATTGGTTGAGTAGTGTTTTATAATGTAATAGATCATGTGGGTTCAGTAGTGTTTTATGTTGTAATAGATTATAGGGGTTGAATAGTGTTTTATGATGTAATAGATCATGTGGGTTCAGTAGTGTTTTATGATGTAATAGATCATATGGGTTGAGTAGTGTTTTATGATGTAATAGATCATATGAAGAATGGCGCTGAAGGAGATGGCTGCCATTTTACGATCCCGTAACCAATTGTGCGATTGTGTATGCTTCTTCTCGTTATTTGTAACTTATTTTGTACATAATGTTTCTGCCACTGTGTCTTATGACTGAAAATAGCTTCTAGATATCAGGACAGCGATTACTCACCCCATACTGGAGAAATACTTCATCTTCAATGAAGGATTTACTTCAGAAGCCGGACAAGGCCCTCATCCTCGTCATTCGCATGAGAAAGAAACGGAGGTATCAGGGACGAAGGTCCGGGTGCCTTGTAAGGATCCGTCGCCAAGAGGGTAATCTACCTTTACCATCGGTCCTATTAGCCAACGTACAATCAATCGATAAAAGACGAAGTACGATTACGTATATATCCTACCAACGGGACATTAAAAACTGTTTCACCGAGTCATCATATCACAACCAGCTATTGTTGGGAGTCCCATAGGGCGACGCAGAATTGGCCCAGCGTCGTCTGATGCAGGCCGTCATTGTAAAATAGAACTTGTTCTTAACTGACTTTTTTATTTATTTTATTTTACCATTATTTTACCAGGTAAGTTGACTGAGAACACGTTCTCATTTGCAGCAACGACCTGGGGAATAGTTACAGGGGAGAGGAGGGGGATGAATGAGCCAATTGTAAACTGGAGATTATTAGGTGACCATGATGGTTTGAGGGCCAGATTGGGAATTTAGCCAGGACACCGGGGTTAACACCCCTACTCTTACGATAAGTGCCATGGGATCTTTAATGACCTCAGAGAGTCAGGACACCCGTTTAACGTCCCATCCGAAAGACGGCACCCTACACAGGGCAGTGTCCCCAATCACTGCCCTGGGGCATTGGGATATTTTTTAGACCAGAGGAAAGAGTGCCTCCTACTGGCCCTCCAACACCACTTCCAGCAGCATCTGGTCTCCCATCCAGGGACTGACCAGGACCAACCCTGCTTAGCTTCAGAAGCAAGCCAGCAGTGGTATGCAGGGTGGTATGCTGCTGGCATTGCCCAGTTATATAAAGGTTCAATATAACTATGGCCATAAGCAAACAGGAACACACTCAGAGGTGGGCTCCGAGTGGCTGGAGACTTTAATGCAGGGAAACTCAAATCTGTTTTACCTCATTTCTACCAGCATGTTAAATGCACAACCAGAGGAAAACTCTAGACCCCCTTTACTCCACACATAGACGCAAGTTTGCGGACGACACTACAGTGGTAGGCTTGATTAACAACAACGACGAAACGGCCTACAGGGAGGAGGTGAGGGCCCTCGGAGTGTGGTGTCAGGAAAATAACCTCACACTCAACGTCAACAAAACAAAGGAGATGATTGTGGACTTCAGGAAACAGCAGAGGGAGCACCCCCCTATCCACATCGACGGGACAGTAGTGGAGAGGGTAGTAAGTTTTAAGTTCCTCGGCGTACACTTCACGGACAAACTGAATTGGTCCACCCACACAGACAGCGTTGTGAAGAAGGCACAGCAGCGCCTCTTCAACCTCAGGAGGCTGAAGAAATTTGGCTTGTCACCAAAAGTACTCACAAACTTCTACAGATGCACAATCGAGAGCATTCTGTCGGGCTGTATCACCGCCTGGTACGGCAACTGCTTCGCCCACAACCGTAAGGCTCTCCAGAGGGTAGTGAGGTCTGCACAACGCATCCCCGGGACACCTACACCACCCGATGTCACAGGAAGGCCATAAAGATCATCAAGGACAACAACCACCCGAGCCACTGCCTGTTCACCCCGCTATCATCCAGAAGGCGAGGTCAGTACAGGTGCATCAAAGCAGGGACCGAGAGACTGAAAAACAGCTTCTATCTCAAGGCCATCAGACTGTTAAACAGCCACCACTAACATTTAGTGGCTGCTGCCACCATACTGACTCAACTCCAGCCACTTCAATAATGGGAATTGATGGAAATGTATGTAAAAATGTATCATTAGCCACGTTAAACAATGCCACTTAATATAATGTTTACATACCCTACATTACTCATCTCATATGTATATACTGTACTCTATACCATCTACTGCATCTTGCCTATGCCGTTCTGTACCATCACTCATTCATATATCTTTATGTACATATTCTTTATCCCTTTACACTTGTGTGTATAAGGTAGTAGTTGTGGAATTGTTAGATTACTCGTTGGTTATTACTGCATTGTCGGAACTAGAAGCACAAGCATTTCGCTACACTCGCATTAACATCTGCTAACCATGTGTATGAGACAAATAACATTTGTTTTGATTTGATACAAAGCTTTCCCTCCATGTGGCAAATTTGACCATAATTCTATCCTGATTCCTGCTTAAAAGCAAAAACTAAAACAGGAAGCACCAGCGACTCGGTCACTAAGAAAGTGGTCAGATGAAGCAGAAGCTACAGGACTATTTTGCACAGACTGGAATATGTTCCGGGATTCTTCCGATGGCTTTGAGAAGTACACCACATCAGTCACTGGCTTCATCAATAAATGCATTGATGACGTCGTCCCCACAGTGACCGAACGTACATACTAGAGGTTGACCGATTAATCAGCATGGCCGATTAATTAGGGCCGACTTCAAGTTTTCATAACAATCAGTAATCGGCCTTTTTGGACGCTGACTATGGCCGATTACATTGCAATCCACGAGGAAACTGCATGGCAGGCTGACTTCGTTACACAAGTGCAGCGTCAAAAGGACCATGTGTTGCACAGAGCCAAGGTAAGTTGCTAGCTATCATTAAACTTATCTTATAAAAACAATCAATCTTCACATAATCACTAGTTAACTACACATGGTTAATGATATTACTAGTTTAACTAGCTTGTCCTGCGTTGCATATAATCAATGTGGTGCCTGTTAATTTATCATCGAATCACAGCCTACTTCAACTTCGCCAAATAGGTGATGATTAAAAAAAGTGCATTGCTGAAAAAAAGCACAATCTTTGCATAAATGTATCCAACTATAAACATCAACGCCTTTCTCAAAATCAATTGATGTTAGCAGGCAATATTAACTAGGGAAATAGTGTCCCTTCTCTTGTGTTCAGTGCAAGCAGAGTCAGGGTATATGGAACAGTTAGGGCCACCGGGCTCGTTGTGAACTGGAAACTCATTTGACAGAATTTGACAGAGTTGAAGTCGGAAGTTTACATTAACTTAGGTTGGAGTCATTAAAACTTGTTTTCAACCACTCCACAAATTTCTTGTTCACAAACTATAGTTTTGGCAAGTCGGTTAGGACATCTACTTTGTGCATGACACAAGTCATTTTTCCAACAATTGCTTATAGACAGATTATTTCACTGTATCACAATTCCAGTGAGTCAGAAATGTACATACACTAAGTTGACTGTGCCTTTAAACAGCTTGGAAAATTCCAGAAAATTATGTCATGGCTTTAGAAGCTTATGATAGGCTAATTGACATAATTTTAGTCAATTGGAGGTGTTCCTGTGGATGTATTTCAAGGCCTACCTTCAAACGCAGTGCCCTCTTTGCTTGACATCATGAGAAAATCAAAAGAAATCAGCCAAGATCTCTGAAAAATAATTGTAGACCTCCACAAGTCTGGTTCATCCTTGGGAGCAATTTCCAAACGCCTGAAGGTACCACGTTCATCTGTACAAACAATAGTACGCAAGTATAAACACCATGGGTGTCACGAATCCCGCCGAAGATGGTGCCTCTTCCTGTTCGGGCGGCGCTCGGCGGTCGTCGTCACCGGCCTACTAGCTGCCATCGATTCCCTTCTTTTTGTTTCTGTTAGTTTGGGCTGATTGGGTGCACCTGTTTTGAGTTTAGTTTTGTGGGTAGGCTATTTAAGGGCAGTAGGCCCGTCGGCTTTTGTGCGGGCTTGTTTTCTGTTATTTGGTGTTGGTATTTAAGTGGAAGCTATTTTCCGGACAGTTTAGTCCTGTGTGTTTGGACTGGGATTTTCATGTGCCCGTTGTGTTGGGCATGACCGTTGTTACTGTCGACAGGAATAAAAAACCACGTCCTGAACTAACCTGCTCTCTGCGCTTGACTCCTCCACCCAGTACTCCTAGAAGCTCTGACAATGGGACCACGCAGCCGTCATATTGGCTCATTCATCCCCCTCTTCTCCCCTGTAACTATTCCCTAGGTTGTTGCAGTAAATGAGAATGTGTTCTCAGTCAACATACCTGGTAAAATAAAAAATAAATAAATACAGCTACGGAAGGAGAAGCGTTCTGACTCCTAGAGATGAACGTACTTTGGTGCGAAAAGTTCAAATCAATCCCAGAACAACAAAGGACCTTGTGAAGATGCTGGAGGAAACAGGTACAAAATTACCTATATCCACAGTAAAACGAGTCCTATATCAACATAACCTGAAAGGTCGCTCAGCAAGGAAGAAGCCCCTGCTCCAAAACCGCCATAAAAAGCCAGACTACAGGTTGCAACTGCACATGGGGACAAAGATTATACTTTTTGGAGAGGAAAATTGTGGATATATTGAAACAACATCTCAAGACAACAGTCAGGAAGTTAATGCTTGGTCGCAAATGGGTCTTCCAAATGGACAATGACCCCAAGCATACTTCCAAAGTTGTGTCAAAATGGCTTAAGGACAACAAAGTCAAGGTATTGGATTGGCCATCACAAAGCCCTGACCTCAATCCTATAGAAAATGTGTGGCCAGAACTGAAAAAGCGTGTGTGAGCAAGGAGGCCTACAAATCTGACTCAGTTACACCAGCTCTGTCAGGAGGAATGGGCCATAATTCACCCAACTTATTGTGGGAAGCTTGTGGAAGGCTACCCGAAACGTAAACTTCTGACACACTGGGAATGTGATGAAAGAAATAAAAGCTGAAATATATCATTCTCTCTACTATTATTCTGACATTTCACATTCTTAAAATAAAGTGGTGATCCTAACTGACCTAAGACAGGGCATTTTAACAAGGATTAAATGTCAGAAATTGTGAAAAACTGAGTTTAAATGTATTTGGCTGAGGTGTATGTAAACTTCTGACTTCAACTGTAATCATGACATAACATTGAAGGTTGTGCAGTGTAACAGCAATATTTAGACTTATGGATGCCACCCGTTTTATAAAATATGGAGCGGTTCCGTATTTCACTGAAAGAATAAACGTTTTGTTTTCTAAATTAAACTTTCTGGATTTTACCATAATAATGACCTAAGGCTTGTATTTCTGTGTGTTTTTTATAATTAAGTCTATGATTTGATATTTGACAGAGCAGTCTGACTGAGCGGTGGTAGGCAGCAGCATGCTCGTAAGCATTCATTCAAACAGCACTTTCCTGCGATTGCCAGCAGCTCTTAGCAATGCTTGAAGCACAGCGCTGTTTATGACTTCAAGCCTATCAACTCCCGAGATTAGGCTGGCAATACTATAGTGCCTATAAGAACATCCAATAGTCAAAGGTATATGAAATACAAATGGTATAGAGAGAAATAGTCGACGCGTCATAATTCCTATAATAACTACAAACTCAAACTTCTTACCTGGGAATATTGAAGACTCATGTTAAAAGGAACCACCAGCTTTCATATGTTCTCATGTTCTGAGCAAGGAACTTAGACGTTAGCTTTTTTACTTGGCACGTACTGTACTTTTACTTTCTTAATCCAACGCTGTGCATTTGCAATATTTCTACCAAATTGAACATGTTTCATTATTTATTTGAGACTAAATAGATTTTATGTATGTATTATATTAAGTTCAAATAAAATTGTTCATTCAGTATTGTTGTAAATGTCATTATTACAAATATATATATAAAAATGTGCCGATTAATCGGTATTGGCTATTTTTGTTCCTCCAATAAATCCGTATCGGCGTTGAAAAATCATAATCGGTCAACCTCTAGTACATACCCCAACCAGAAGTTATGGATTACAGGCAATATCTCCACTGAGGTAAAGGGTAGAGTTGCCGCTTTCAAAGAGCGGGACTCTATTCCGGAAGCTTATAAGAAATCCCGCTACGCCCTCCGACGAACCATCAAACAGGCAAAGAGTCAAAACAGGACTATGATCGTATCGTACTACACCGGCTCCGAGGTTCGTCGGATATTTGCAGGGCTTGCAAACTATCACACACTATAAAGAGAAGCACAGCCGCGAGCTGCCCCGTGACACCTACCAGATGAGCTAAATTACTTGTATGCTCGCTTCGAGGCAAGTAACACTGAAGCATGCATGAGAGCATCAGCTCTTCCGGGTCAACATTCCCAAGGCCGCAGGGCCAGACGGATTACCCAGATGTGTACTCCGAGCATGCCCTGACCGAGTCTGTAATACCAACATAATTCAAGCAGACCACCATAGTCCCTGTGTCCAAGAACACTAAGGTAACCTACCTAAATTACTACTGACCCGTAGCACTCACGTCTGTAGCCATGAAGTGCTTTGAAAGGCTGGTCATGGCTCACATGAAAAGACCATTATCCCAGTAACACTTAGACCCACTCCAATTTGCATACTAAATCCAAGATGGCGTAGCAGTCAGATGTCCATTGTCCTCGTCTTGTCCCGTGTATATATATTTTATATATTTTTCTTCGCATATCTTTTTATATATATATTATTTTCTTCTTAAAAACTCAACTTCAAAACACTCTCCTGCAACCCACCTCACCAAATGTGGTGCGGATCTGTTTTTTTTTTCTTCCTCAAAAGTATTATTCACCTCGTATCCGAAATCTACAACAGAAGCTAACAAGCTAACCAGAAGTTAGCCAGCTCACAAGCTAACGTTAGTAGTTCAGCTAACCACAGCTAGCGCTCATCAGCTATCCTTTAGCTCGGAAAACTATTGCCAGTTTTGTACAACGCGACTCAGACCAGAGCATACCAGACCTATTTTCTCTCCATATCCCCGGATTTTTACCTCAAGCTCTGGACATTTACACCTGGATCTTGCAGCTAACTAGCTGCTATCCGAGTGACTATCGGCTAACATCAATTCCGGAGCAAACACCAATTATCCTGGACCTAGCCAGCTGAAGAGTTCCATCAGCCACTCCTGGGCTACAATCACCTATCCGGACCCGTTTTACTGCCGATGCGGAGCCCCACCGGGCCTTCACGACTGGGATACCGACGCCCGAGGGAGTATTTCAACCGGCCCCTCCATCGCGACGTAACCTGAACGTCCATATACTAACTGCGGCCCGCTAATCGTTAGCTGTCTTGAGCATATCGGCTGCTATCTGAACAGGTCTATCAAACAATCTTCTTAGGCCACTATAACTATTTTGACAATTGGATTGGTCCCCTCTACCACACGGAACCCCACTAATCTACCGACGGAATTGCACGGCGTGGCTAAAAACAGACCTCCATCTTCTGCTAGCTTGCTACCCATGACTAGCTGTCTGAATCACGAAGCTAGCACCAGTTAGCAAACACAATTCTACAACTCACAACCTCTCTTTCGCCACCGCCATCCGGCTTGGATTCTCTGTCGACACGACCACGTCTGGTCTGCAGACAAATACCCCATCCGCTGTGCCCTCAACCGGCCTCCGTCTGAGCAGACCCCCTCCGTCTGAGCAGACCACCCCCCCGGGCTACTAACTTTAAACGCCGCGGGCTAGCTTAGTGGAGGCCTCACTACTCCATCTACGGCTGCCCCCTGGACACTATGATCACTTGGCTACATAGCTTATGCCTGCTTGACTGTCCATTAATTCACGGTACTCCATTCTGTTTATTTGTGTTTTATCTGTCGGCTCTGTGCCTTAACTCAGGATCTGTGTGTAGTTAATCTGACCCTCTCTGCCCAGTCGTCGCCATTTTTACCTTCTGTTGCTGTGTTAGCTGACTAGCTGCTGTTATCTGACCTGCTGTTTTAGCTAGCTCTCCCAATCATGACCTGCAATCACTTTATGCCTTATTGTATGTCTCTCTCAAATATCAATATGCCTTGCATACTGTTGTTCAGGCTAGTTATCATTGTTTTGGTTTGCAATGGACCCCGTAGTTCCACTCTCCGTACCTCTGATACCTCCTTTGTCCCACCCCCCACACATGCGGTGACCTCACCCATTGAGACCAGCATGTCCAGAGATACAACCTCTTTTATCATCACCCAGTGCCTGGGCTTGCCTCCGCTGTACCCGTGCCCCACCATACCCTGGTCTGCACATTATGCCCAGAATCTATTCTACCACGCCCATAAATCTGCTCCTTTTATTCCTTGTCCCCAACGCTCTAGGCGACCAGTTTTGATAGCCTTTAGCCGCACCCTCATCCTACTGCTCCTCTGTTCCTCGGGTGATGTGGAGGTAAACCCAGGCCCTGCATGTCCCCAGTCACCCTCATTTGTTGACTTCTGTGATCGAAAAAGCCTTGGCCTCATGCATGTCAACATCAGAAGCCTCCTCCCTAAGTTTTGTCCTTGCCGTGTCTGAATCCTGGCTTAGGAAGGCCACCAAAAACTCTGAGATTTCCATACCCAACTATAACACTTTCCGTCAAGATAGAACTGCCAAAGGGGGAGGAGTTGCAATCTACTGCAGAGATAGCCTGCAAAGTTCTGTCATACTTTCCAAGTCTATGCCCAAACAGTTCGAACTTCTAATTTTAAAAATTAATCTCTCCAGAAATAAGTCTCTCACTGTTGCCGCCTGCTACCGACCCCCCTCAGCTCCCAGCTGTGCCCTGGACACCATCTGTGAATTGATCGCTCCCCATCTAGCTTCAGAGTTTGTTCTGTTAGGTGACCTAAACTGGGATATGCTTAACACCCCGGCAGTCCTACAATCTAAGCTTGATGCCCTCAATCTCACACAAATCATCAAGGAACCCACCAGGTACAACCCTAAATCCGTAAACATGGGCACCCTAATAGACATTATCCTGACCAACTTGCCCTCCAAATACACCTCTGCTGTCTTCAATCAAGATCTCAGCGATCACTGCCTCATTGCCTGTATCCGCCACGGGTCCACGGTCAAACGACCACCCCTCATCACTGTCAAACGCTCCCTGAAACACTTCTGCGAGCAGGCCTTTCTAATCGACCTGGCCCGGGTACCCTGGAAGGATATTGACCTCATCCCGTCAGTTGAGGATGCCTGGTCATTCTTTAAAAGTTACTTCCTCACCATATTAGACAAGCATGCTCCGTTCAAAAAATGCAGAACCAAGAACAGATATAGCCCTTGGTTCACTCCAGACCTGACTGCCCTCGACCAGCACAAAAACATCCTGTGGCGAACTGCAATAGCATCGAAGAGCCCCCGTGATATGCAACTGTTCAGGGAAGTCAGGAACCAATACACGCAGTCCAGTCAGGAAAGCAAAGGCTAGCTTTTTCAAGCAGAAATTTGCATCCTGTAGCTCTAACTCCAAAAAGTTCTGGGATACTGTAAAGTCCATGGAAAACAAGAGCACCTCCTCCCAGCTGCCCACTGCACTGAGGCTAGATAACACGGTCACCACTGATAAGTCCGTGATAATCGAAAACTTCAACAAACATTTCTCAATGGCTGGCCATGCCTTCCACCTGGCGACTCCAACCTTGGCCAGCAGCCCCGCCCGGCCCGCTGCTACTCGCCCAAGCCTCCCCAGCTTCTCCTTTACCCATTTCCAGATAGCAGATGTTCTGAAAGAGCTGGAAAACCTGGACCCATACAAATCAGCTGGGCTTGACAATCTGGACCCCCTATTTCTGAAACTGTCCGCCGCCATTGTCGCACCCCCTATTACCAGCCTGTTCAACCTCTCCTTCGTATCATCTGAGATCCCCAAGGATTGGAAAGCTGCCGCTGTCATTCCCCTCTTCAAAGGGGGAGACACTCTGGACCCAAACTGTTACAGACCTATATCCATCCTGCCCTGCCTAGCTAAGGTCTTCGAAAGCCAAGTCAACAAACAGATCACTGACCATCTCGAATCCCACCGTACCTTCTCCGCTGTGCAATCCGGTTTCCGAGCCGGTCACGGGTGCACCTCAGCCACGCTCAAGGTACTAAACGATATCATAACCGCCATCGATAAAAGACATTACTGTGCAGCCGTCTTCATCGACCTGGCCAAGGCTTTCGACTCTGTCAATCACCATATTCTTATCGGCAGACTCAATAGCCTCGGTTTTTCTAATGACTGCCTTGCCTGGTTCACCAACTACTTTGCAGACAGAGTTCAGTATGTCAAATCGGAGGGCATGTTGTCCGGTCCTCTGGCAGTCTCTATGGGGGTACCACAGGGTTCAATTCTCGGGCCGACTCTTTTCTCTGTATACATCAATGATGTTGCTCTTGCTGCGGGCGATTCCCTGATCCACCTCTACGCAGACGACACCATTCTGTATACTTCCGGCCCTTCCCTGGACACTGTGCTATCTAACCTCCAAATGAGCTTCAATGCCATACAACACTCCTTCCGTGGCCTCCAACTCCTCTTAAATGCTAGTAAAACCAAATGCATGCTTTTCAAACGTTCGCTGCCTGCACCCGCACGCCCGACTAGCATCACCACCCTGGACGGTTCCGACCTAGAATATGTGGACATCTATAAGTACCTAGGTGTCTGGCTAGACTGCAAACTCTCCTTCCAGACTCATTTCAAACATCTCCAATCCAAAATCAAATCTAGAGTCGGCTTTCTATTCCGGAACAAAGCCTCCTTCACTCACGCCGCCAAACTTACCCTAGTAAAACTGACTATCCTACCGATCCTCGACTTCGGCGATGTCATCTACAAAATAGCTTCCAATACTCTACTCAGCAAACTGGATGCAGTTTATCACAGTGCCATCCGTTTTGTTACTAAAGCACCTTATACGACCCACCACTGCGACCTGTATGCCCTAGTCGGCTGGCCCTCGCTACATGTTCGTCGTCAGACCCACTGGCTCCAGGTCATCTACAAGGCTATGCTAGGTAAAGTGCCGCCTTATCTCAGTTCACTGGTCACGATGGCTACACCCACCCGTAGCACGCGCTCCAGCAGGTGTATCTCACTGATCATCCCTAAAGCCAAAACCTCATTTGGACGCCTTTCCTTCCAGTTCTCTGCTGCCTGCGACTGGAACGAATTGCAAAAATCTCTGAAGTTGGAGACTTTTATCTCCCTCAACAACTTTAAAAATCTGCTATATGAGCAGCTAACCGATCGCTGCAGCTGTACATAGTCCATCTGTAAACTACCCACCCAATTTACCTACCTCACCCCCATACTGCTTTTATTTATTTACTTTTCTGCTCTTTTGCACACCAGTATCTCTTCTTGCACATGATCATCTGATGATTTATCACTCCAGTGTTAATCTGCTAAATTGTAATTATTCGATTTATTGCCTACCTCATGCCTTTTGCACACATTGTATATAGATTCTCTTTTTCCTACCATGTTATTGACTTGTTTATTGTTTACTCCATGTGTAACTCTGTGTTGTTGTCTGTTCACACTGCTATGCTTTATCTTGGCCAGGTCGCAGTTGCAAATGAGAACTTGTTCTCAACTAGCCTACCTGGTTAAATAAAGGTGAAAAAAAAATAAAAAAATACCACCCCAACAGATCCACAGATGATGCAAAAATTGTCAAAAGACTCCAGCCACCCTAGTCATAGACTGTTCTCTCTTTTACCACATGGCAAGCGGTACCACATGGCAAGCGGTATCAACAGTTTAAGCCCGGTATGAGGACAGGGACAGTGGAGGAAATTAAACTGTTAGCAGCACATTGATGTCAAAAAAGTTAGTAATTTCAAATGAAACAATGTTCTTTAAAGTCTATGTTGGAGTTCAGCCGTCATTTGACCTGATAAAGTAGGAAATTAAATTAATTTTGGCCATTACAGAGACGGAGGCCAAGTCTCGCAAAAAATGCTTTTCATTTATACATATTTCATGGCTTTTAGAAAAGGCTTTACAGAGTTTGTTTTAAACAATATATTTGTTGTGTAGATCAGATGTTAATGAAGCAATACAGACCACATTGGAGTGTCTGGAGTTTAGTTTGTGTGTTCTAGAGTCTTGTAAAGATAGGGGGGGTTGACTGGGACAGACAATGTAACATCTATAATGTTTTGAGAAAAAGTGTTTGTAAAACATGCAGCTTACATCGGATCATCTTGAAACTTTCTCTCCAAAGCTAACTTTCATCAAGGTTTAATATGGTCTATTGGTTTCTCTCTTTTCATTGACAGAATCCTTTTCAGTGTTATGATATTCATAACATCCATATGCACCAGTCTATCTTCCTGTCAACTAACAGAACTCTGCTGGTTGTCCTGGTAACAGATACCAGTGGGCAGATCTATTGTATTTGTTCAAACTAAACTACAGCACTTACTTTGATGTGTCAAATCTGATCCTTTCTTCTCTTCTCCTCCTCTCACAGTTCCACTCAGACAAGTTGATTTCCTGCAGTCCACCAGCAGCACAGACAACCTCTTCATACCCAGCAGTAAGGTGCTACCGGGAGAGGCACTACACACGGACTCCGGGAGGGAGGAAGGGCTAGTGTTGTCCTGGTAACCATAAAGAGGGGACACAGACATATATCATTATGGATACTGATGTCACTGTTGTCATAAAGTGCTTTACAGAAACCCAGCCCAGACCCAGATAGAGCAAGCTGTATACTAGACCAGACCAAGCTGTACCATCTGGTGTTCTGATCTGGAGAGACTCTTCTCTGCCTCGTCAGCATCAGGATGTTGTTGAGGCTCCCCAGAGGATCCACAATAGTCATGTCTCTCTCCTGTGTGAATGAGAACATCAAACAGATTGTAAACTTATGACCATCTATTACAATCACAGAGTCTTACAAGAGGCATGAACATGTATAAAAAGGGCATAAAATGGCCACTTTCATCATCATTTTGTCGAATATTGTTTGTGTTGTAAATGTAAAAGGGTCGTTCCACTAAATGGGTGCCTTTCACGTCCCTTTGACATTTTAAGTAGGAAATTATGCATCTATATTGCATTTTAAAAACCTGTTATTTTAGATGAAGTGAACTTTAATACAGACAACAAGGATAATTAAATACATCTCATTTAAAAGTCCCAAAAATATATGTATCAATGGCAGATTACACCTTAAACAATTCCTACAGTATTGAACAACATAGTCAAGTGTAGAACTTCAGTAGAATGTCCCTTTAAAACCACACATTAGTTCAACAACTGCATAGCTTGTGCCCCTGTTTTTAAGTCAGTACTCACTGGTGTTAATCGGATCTTCAGCCTCCTCCTTTTTCACTCCCAAAACGTCCTCCTCCTCTTTTATTGAGATAGCCTCCTCTTCCTCTTTTACTCTAAAAGGTTCTTCCTCTTCTTTCACTACATTCTCTTCTTTCAATGTTATGGCATCTTCCTCCTTTCTGATTCTGAAAGCTTCTACCTCCTCCTCTTCCACTTTGACAACCTCTTTCCCATCTTCCTCTTTCACTGTAATATCATCCTCTTCTTTCAATGTGATAGCCTCCTCTTCCTCCTTTTTCATCCTGAAAGCTTCTTCCTCTCCTTTCATCAGAGCTTCTTTCTCCGTCTAGTTTAGTGAGCTCATGCCAGGTCGCAGTTGTAAATGAGAACTAGTTCTCAACTAGTCTACTTGGTTAAATAAAGGTGAAATAAATAAAAATAAAAAATGCTCAGGGACATTAGCCTAGCGCAATACCAATGTAACAGATTTGCTAATGTAATAAGCAAATTGCGTTTAAATGAACAAGTAGATACGTAAACAGAATGATGTTCTAAACACTAAGATTAATAATACATAAAATACACAATAATGGTCTAAAGATCTTAAACGTTTCGGTTTTATGTTCGCTAGCAGACCACCGCGGTGGGTGAATCAGAAGCCTTTTGTCGCTGTTGAA
This sequence comes from Salvelinus fontinalis, assembly GCF_029448725.1. Classification (NCBI taxonomy): domain Eukaryota; kingdom Metazoa; phylum Chordata; class Actinopteri; order Salmoniformes; family Salmonidae; genus Salvelinus; species Salvelinus fontinalis. Next base: position 25,858 of record NW_026600455.1, on the reverse strand, counting down.
GAAGCCTCCCGTCCCGTCCACTAGATTATACGTCACACAAGAACCATCAACTGAAAGACTCACATCGCCGTCTGCTGCCTGGAGTGGGTAACGCAGACTGGGAAGAAATCCCCATTACATTGTTTATTCTGGCAAGCAATGTCATAAGAAGTCATTTAAAAACAACCAGATGTTATGTTTTCTCTTCCTTCTTACAGCCAATACTTTCCTCCAGGGCTGGTCTGCCCATTAGGCAGGATTAGGTGACAGATTGAAGAGGGTGGCATATTCCTAGCTAAATTGACCAAGGCTCATCTGGTGGTATAATTTGTATTCATTTTTCCCATAGTTATTCTGAACCTACTGCCTGCAAGTTGTCATTATTTACACCCAAAAAATGAAAATATCTTCTCAGATATCTCAAATATTTTTCTCAGACTTCAAAAGTGGTCTCCTGATGTGGTTTAAGTGTTGTTGTGGACTTAGAACATCCAATGTTGTTGTTTTTCTATTAACAGTGTGATTTTGGAAGCGAAAAACAGAAAAACAGCGACAATCAGAAACCTTGAAAAACTAAACGTATAATATAAATGAAATATTAGGTCCTTGAATGGTCAAAAACCTCTTCAAATAGAAGTACGTTTATAGCACAAAATATCTTACAGGTGGGCCATCTCTCAGTATTTAGCAAGACTTTCATATGGCCAGGAAGGTCATTGAGAATAACAATAGACAATAGTTATTGTTGCTAGTTTAGGGATGAAGATAGTGAAGGTTCATGAATGTTACAGATGTGGTGTTCACAGTGTGGATGTTGACAGAGGGGGATTCGAACCCTAAAGTAATAGTGGTACAACAGATCATAAAGGTCATTTAATATTCTGGTTTAGGGAGAAATAACTTTTTGGAAACCACTATTCACACTATGTACAGACATAAAAAACCCTCACATCAAGGAGGTTTAACAGTGATGAATGGCTATTCAATATACAACAGTAGTCTTCTGTAACAAGCAATACCTGGTAAATATGTTTACATACATCCATGACTGAATAGTTTCATGAACTCCGTTAAAGGTTTTGTAAGTAAGTTGTAACTGGTCCTCAATCAGCAGTCTGAATTAACCCAGAGGCACCAAAACAGTTTGGAGATTATTCCACAAGTAAGGTGCAAAGAGCAGATTTACCTAACTCTGTACAGACCAAAGGAATTCCCAGAGCTAGCCATCCCTGAGACTGTGTATGATAACACCAACTCTTACCTCTAATGGTTATTGTAGATGTTAGCTACAGAGGGAGTTACTGTCAAAGAGATTTATAAATGCAAAGAGAGCAATGAATGGACCTACGTGACCACAAAGAGGGTCAAGCCTACTTCCTGATGGAGAATACAGGGATGTGCACTGAACCTGTACCCATAATAAAACAAAGTGCACTATGGTCAAATGCATCTAATGGCTTTAATGAAGTGGCAGCTGCATTCATATAGATGATGTCACCACAGTCTAGGACCAGTAAGAACATCGATTGAATGATCTGCTTTGTACTATTAAGCAAGAGGCCTGACCTATTTCTATAGAAGAAGACCCTTTTTATACTCAGCATCTTAATTAACTAACTCATCAATATATTTTTTTTAAATACAGCTTAACGTCTATACAGAAACACAGCCTAAAACCCCAACTCAGCATCTTAATTAACTAACTCATCAATATGTATTTTAAAAGACAGCTTAACGTCTAGACAGAAACCCAGCCTAAAACACCAACTCAGCATCTTAATTAACTAACTCTTTAATATGTTTTTAAAAGACAGCTTAATGTCTATACAGAAACACAGCCTAAAACCCCAACTCAGCATCTTAATTAACTAACTCATCAATATGTATTTTAAAAGACAGCTTAACGTCTAGACAGAAACCCAGCCTAAAACACCAACTCAGCATCTTAATTAACTAACTCATCAATATGTTTTTAAAAGACAGCTTAATGTCTATACAGAAACCCAGCCTAAAACAGCAACTCAGCATCTTAATCAACTAACTCATCAATATGTATTTTAAAAGACAGCTTATTAACATCAGATACACCATACAAGGTACATACACTTCAATCATTAGAATTATTTTTGTGCAATCTAGAAAACAACATATACTTAGTTTTTTTGTATTGTTGTACCGGGTCCTGTCCCGTGTATTGTTGTAACGGGTCTCGTCCTGTGTATTGTCATTACGGGTTTCGTCCCGTGTATTGTCATTACGGGTCTCGTCCGTGTATTGTCATTACGGGTCTTGTCCCGTATATTGTCATTACGGGTCTCGTCCCGTGTATTGTCGTAACGGGTCTTGTCCCGTGTATTGTCATTACGGGTCTCGTCCCGTGTATTGTCATTACGGGTCTCGTCCCGTGTATTGTTACTATGGGTCTCGTCCCGTGTATTGTCGTAACGGGTGTCACGTTCCTGACCTATTTATGTTAGTTTTTGTGTGTTAGTTGGTCAGGACGTGAGGTTGGGTGGGCATTCTATGTTATCTGTTTCTATGTTGGTTTTGGTTTGCCTGGTATGGCTCTTGATTAGAGGCAGGTGGTTTGCGTTCGCCTCTAATTAAGAGTCATATTTAGGTAGGGCATTCTCACTGTTTGTTTGTGGGTGATTGTCTCCTGTGTCAGTATGTTTGTTCGTACCACACTGGACTGTAGCGTTTGTTTGTTTCGTTTTCGTTTCGATGTCGTCTGTTTCCTGTACGTAAGTTTATGTTTAGTTATGTAAGTTTATGTTCAGGTTTCGTCAACGTCGTTTTGTTATTTTGTAGTTTGAAAGTGTTTTGTTTCGTTTCGTGTTTGCCATCATCGTTGTTTAATAAAGATGGCTTATTTCCCAAAGCCTGCGTTTTGGTCTGAGGATCCTTCTCTCCTCACCTCATCCGAGGATGAGGAGAGCGTCACCCGTTACAGAATCACCCACCAAGCTAAGACCAAGCGGCAAAGGAAAACGAAACGGAGTAAGGGACAGGAAAACAAGGATTTCTGGACATGGGAACAGATAATGAATGGAGAAGGTCCCTGGGCTAAGGCAGAAGAAAATCGCCGTTCTCAGGAAGAGAGGGAGGCAGCTAAAGCCCAGGAGCGGTGGTTTGAGGAGGCAGCAAGGAGACGTGGCTGGAAGCCCGAAAAGCCGTGGGAACAGGTGGAGGCACTGAGGAGAGCAGAGGCTACCGGGGAGAGGAACCGGAGCTATGAGGGAACGCGTCTGGCACGGAAGCCAAAAAAGCCCGTAAGTAATTCCCAAAAATTTCTTGGGGGGGGGGCTAGGAGATAGTGGGCCAAGGGCAGGTAGGAGACCTGCGCCCACTTCCCAGGCTTACCGTGGAGAGCGGGAGTACGGGCAGGCGCCGTGTTACGCAGTAGAGCGCACGGTGTCTCCTGTACGAGTGCATAGCCCAGTGCGGGTTATTCCACCTCCACGCACTGGGAGGGCTAGATTGGGTATTGAGCCAGGTGTCATGAGGCCGGCTCAACGCGTCTGGTCTCCAGTGCGTCTCCTCGGGCCGGCATACATGGCACCTGCCTTACGCATGGTTTCCCCGGTTCGCCTACATAGGCCGGTGCGGGTTATTCCACCTCCCCGCACTGGTCGGGCAACCGGGAGCATTCAACCAGGTAAGGTTGGGCAAGCTCAATGCTCAAGAGTGCCAGTACGCCTCCACGGTCCGGTATTTCCGGCACCACCTCCCCGCCCCAGCCTAGTACCTACAGTGTATACACTACGCACTAGGCTACCAGTGCGTATCCTGAGCCCTGTTCCTCCTCCACGCACTCTCCCTGTAGTGCGTGTATCTAGCCCGGTGCCTCCAGTTCCGGCCCCACGCACTAAGCTACCAGTGCGTCTCCAGAGCCCTGTACACACTGTATATTCTCCCCCTACTAATCCTGATGTGCTTGTCCTCAGCCCGGCGTCACCAGTGCCGGTACCACGCATCAGGGATAGAGTAGGCTTTGAGAATACAGTGTGCCCTGTCCCTGCTCCCCGCACTAGTAGGAAGGTGCTTGTCATTAGCACGGTGCCTCCAGTTCCGGCACCACGCACCAGGTCTACAGTGCGCCATATCCGGCCAGAGCCATCCGTCTCCCCAGCGCCATCTGAGCCATCCGTCTCCCCAGCGCCATCTGAGCCATCCGTCTCCCCAGCGCCATCTGAGCCATCCGTCTCCCCAGCGCCATCTGAGCCATCCGTCTCCCCAGCGCCATCTGAGCCATCCGTCTCCCCAGCGCCGTCTGAGCCATCCGTCTGCCAGGAGCCTGCAAAGCCGCCCGTCTGCCATGAGCCTGCAAAGCCGCCCGTCTGCCATGAGCCTACAGAGCCGTCAGCCAGACAGGAGCCGCTAGAGCCGTCAGCCAGACAGGAGCCGCTAGAGCCGTCAGCCAGACAGGATCTGCCAGAGCCGCCAACCAGACAGGATCTGCCAGAGCCGCCAACCAGACAGGATCTGCCAGAGCCGCCAACCAGACAGGATCTGCCAGAGCCGCCAACCAGACAGGATCTGCCAGAGCCGCCAACCAGACAGGATCTGCCAGAGCCGCCAACCAGACAGGATCTGCCAGAGCCGCCAGCGAGCCATGAGCAGCCAGAGCCGTCAGAGCGCCATGAGCAGCCAGAGCCGTCAGAGCGCCATGAGCAGCCAGAGCCGTCAGAGCGCCATGAGCGTCGAGAGCCGTCAGAGCGCCATGAGCGTCGAGAGCCGTCAGCCTGCCATGAGCGTCGAGAGCCGTCAGCCTGCCATGAGCGTCGAGAGCCGTCAGCCTGCCATGAGCGTCGAGAGCCGTCAGCCAGCCATGAGCATCGAGAGTCGTCAGTCAGCCATGAGCTGCCCTTCAGCCTGAAAAGGCTAGATACCCAGAACTGCCCATCAGTCCAGAGCTGTCTCTCTGTCCGGAGCAGCCTTTCAGTCCGGAGTTGCCCCTCTATCCTGATCTCCCTCTCTATCTTTTTCTACCTCTATATTCTTATCTATCCCTCTTTCTTGATTTATCTCTCTGTCCCGGTGTTGTCCCTATTAGATGTGTTATTAAGAGGATTTTGTGGGGGAAGAAAGAGGGTGGACATGCTTGGAGGGAGGAGGCTAGGATGGATTATGGTGGGGTGGGAACCGCGCCCGGAGCCTGAGCCACCACCGTGGTTAGATGCCCACCCAGACCCTCCCCTAGACTTTGTGCTGGTGCGTCCGGAGTTCGCACCTTGTGGGGGGGGTACTGTCACGTTCCTGACCTATTTATGTTAGTTTTTGTGTGTTAGTTGGTCAGGACGTGAGGTTGGGTGGGCATTCTATGTTATCTGTTTCTATGTTGGTTTTGGTTTGCCTGGTATGGCTCTTGATTAGAGGCAGGTGGTTTGCGTTCGCCTCTAATTAAGAGTCATATTTAGGTAGGGCATTCTCACTGTTTGTTTGTGGGTGATTGTCTCCTGTGTCAGTATGTTTGTTCGTACCACACTGGACTGTAGCGTTTGTTTGTTTCGTTTTCGTTTCGATGTCGTCTGTTTCCTGTACGTAAGTTTATGTTTAGTTATGTAAGTTTATGTTCAGGTTTCGTCAACGTCGTTTTGTTATTTTGTAGTTTGAAAGTGTTTTGTTTCGTTTCGTGTTTGCCATCATCGTTGCTTAATAAAGATGGCTTATTTCCCAAAGCCTGCGTTTTGGTCTGAGGATCCTTCTCTCCTCACCTCATCCGAGGATGAGGAGAGCGTCACCCGTTACAACGGGTCTCGTCCCGTGTATTGTTATTGCGGGTCTCGTCCCGTGTATTGTCATTACGGGTCTCATCCCGTGTATTGTCATTACGGGTCTCGTCCCGTGTATTGCTACTATGGGTCTCGTCCCGTGTATTGTTACTACGGGTCTCGTCCCGTGTATTGTCATTACGGGTCTCGTCCCATGTATTGTCATTACGGGTCTCGTCCCGTATATTGTCATTATGGGTCTCGTCCCGTGTATTGTCATTACGGGTCTCGTCCCGTGTATTGTTACTATGGGTCTCGTCCCGTGTTTTGTCATTATGGGTCTCGTCCCGTGTATTGTCATTACGGGTCTCGTCCCGTGTATTGTCATTACGGGTCTCGTCCCGTGTTTTGTCATTACGGGTCTCGTCCCGTGTATTGTTACTATGGGTCTCGTCCCGTGTATTGTTGTAACGGGTCTCGTCCTGTGTATTGTCATTACGGGTTTCGTCCCGTGTATTGTTACTATGGGTCTCGTCCCGTGTATTTATTAGAGGTTTACACCTCGCTCATTGTTTGGGTTACAGCCTCGTGTAAAATATACGTGTTTGCTTTGGGCTTCGTCCCCGTCATGTTTATGACGTACGCATCTGTGGGTAAAAAAAAAAAACTATTTTGTATTCCTGCGCCTGTCTCCGATCTTTATACAACGTGACACACTTCAATCATAAGAATCATTTTTGGGCACTCTAGAAAACAACATATACTTAGTTTTACACAGATTCAATAACAATATAAGGTCAATAAAGGTTTTCTGTAAAATAATGACAGCATACTGTAGTTCAGATAGAGCCTGATCAGCAGGGTGGGCAATATAGTACACAACTGTATCGTCTGCATACAGATGCAGGTAGCAGTTTATTTTGACAAAACAATATTGTTAACGTATACAATATAGTTGTTTATTATACATTATAACATATAAAACAATGCCTAGGAACTAAAGATGTTATATGCAACATTTGAACAACAATTTGACCACCCTTGGGTTACGATGTATATGACATGACAAGATACTTTAGTCATCTTTCTTTATTGACATGTTTATAATCCAAAAGTATGTTTTTAGAGGGGAGGGAAATACTGTTTATGTTAAACTGTAGAGAACAAGAAACTTTGGTGAATCAAGGAGTCCCTGATATTTTATATACTACACATGTCCAAAAAGCTGGTTCTGACAATAAACTTTTCAGTTTCAAACGTCAAGACAGGACCGTACTGTAGTACTAGACTATTACACTGTTATGTACTACTAATGTACTAGTATCTAAGATGTTAAGAAATGTCAACAAGGGGAACATGCACACAATATAACACATTCCCACAGCATCTAAGGATACTGACACTGACATTATATTATGTTATGTGACACTAGCATAAGGATACAGAACCAGTCAAAAGTTTGGACACATCTACTCATTCAAGGGTTTTTCTTTATTTTCACTATTTTATACATTGTAGAATAATATATGAAGCCATCAAAACCATGAAATAGCAGTGAAGTCCTATTACCAGATAGGAAGTAGCAGTGAAGTCCTATTACCAGTCTTGTATGTATCAGTTCATGAGGGTTGCCTAATCACACATATGACATTTTGGAAAGATGTGACCTTTTTAACCCCTCAAAACAGCACCTATGACCTCAATGTAAGGCACTTCCGGTTGTCACAGGAAGCTACAATTAAACACATTTCCTCACTGGGACACCCGTTTACATAATCCTGAGTTTCAAGTCTTTATGTTAAAAACGGATTGATTTTCATAGGGTTGAATACCTCTTTTAGGGTCAACTTAACCACTTCCGGTTGCTCCAGGAAGCTGAAAAACAACACAGGTAATCCTTATAGTAGCCTGATTAGTTGTCATTGATGATAGTTTTCTAGGGTAACCCTAACCCACTTAGTCATCCAGTTGAATTTCGAACAGCAGGCAATGTATTCCTAAGGGGAGAGAACTAAGGCACATTTAGGAATTGATTCACTGTTTTAAGGGTTCATTTCAAATGGTCTGAGTAAATAAGGAGGACCTCCCAACCATTCCTGTGGTTGAATTGTGTTTCTAGCCTCCACGGTTTGGCTGCTGTAACCCAAAAGCACCTTAAATTTAGGTCAGGCTTCATTCTGGGCCTAGAATGTACACACTCTCTCCCTATCTTAATGGATACCTTTATGAAATAGATTCTCTCTCTCTATGACAAAAGACAACAGACATGGCATTGACTCAAATCAAATTTATTTATAAAGCCCTTCTCACATTAGCTGATTTCTCAAAGTGCTGTACAGAAACCCAGCTTAAAACCCCAAACAGCAAGCAATGCAGGTGTAGAAGCATGGTGGCTAGGAAAAACTCCCTAGAAAGGCCAGAACTTAAGAAGAAACCAGAATTTAAAAAAATTAAAGGATCAGGGCTGAGCAGGGACTTCATTGGCATTTGTACTTTGGTTCTTGTCCCTTTAAGGTTAGAAAGTCCATCAAATCCACATACTTTAGTGTAGACATTCATTTATTTATGATTTCATGACTGTTTGATAGTAGATCCCTGAATGGGAAAAAAACCTTCTCCAAATAGAAGTATGTTTGTATCACAAATTATCTTACAGATATTTTGACCATATCTGACAGGCTCCCCTCTGCAAGGCAATCAAAGGCTCCAGCTCACTGAACTGCCCCTCCCCTTTGCAACAGAAGATAATGAAATGTTGACATCCTGGGAAGATCACCTCCAAAGGTCATTCTCTTAGCCTATCAACAATTTTCTGACAGGGAAACATTCAAACTACAGGGACAATTTAAGCCTTTCCTGTGGCTCCAGGTCCATAGCTTAAATCAGTAAAGGTAATCCTTATTGTAGCCTGATGAGCTGTCATTGTAGGTGATTTTGCAAGGCAAATCATTCAATTACCCGTGAGGACCTGACATTTTCAGTCAAACTTGCATGGCTAAACATATTACAGAAATTACAGTTTTTGAATTTTTAAAGAGAGGTTTGTTGGGTTCTGAGAATATTTGTCCGTCAAGTTCTTACTCTAATATTTAGAACCAAACATGTTAATGGATAGTATTGTGTCCCATTAGACTTCAAGCAGATGGACCTAGCAGTAAAGAGAGAAGGTACATTTTGGAATTTATTCACTGTTAAGGGTTCATTTCACATGGTCAGAGAATATATGGAGGACCTCAAAAACATTCCTGTGGTTTAATTTGTGTTTCTAGCCTCAACGGATTGGCCGCTGTTACCCAAAATCACCCTCAATTTAGGTCAGGCCTCATTTTGGGCCTACTTTTTTGTCTTGAGAGAAAACAGCCCATGCTTCCTATGAACACAACTTTTTCAACATTTCAAGATAGCAGTTTGTTCAATAGGAGAACAGGGCTCTGGCGGTTTAGGTTTCGGAGAAAATGGACCTCAAAGAGAACAAAATACACGGGCGCATGTTCTCCAACTCTATTGCTCCTTTGGATACATCTTTATGAAAGCTATTCTACTGGAAGTGAGGAAACATTCCCAAAAGGAGGGGGTAAAGGTTATTGTAGAATAAAAAGGTAAAATTAACATTTTCACATGTATGAGGAGGAGGGCCACTGCGGTGAGAACGGAAGACTAGGACGCGGGCCCGGGTGGAGCCGCCGCGGGTGCAGATCTTGATGGTAGTAGCAAATATTCAAACGAGAGCTTTGAAGGCCGAAGTGGAGAAGGGTTCCATGTGAACAGCAGTTGAACATGGGTCAGTCGGTCCTAAGAGATGGGCGAACGCCGTTCGGAAGGGAGGGGCGATGGCCTCCGTCGCCCCCGGCCAATCGAAAGGGAGTCGGGTTCAGATCCCCGAATCCGGAGTGGCGGAGATGGGCGGCACGAGGCGTCCAGTGCGGTAACGCGACCGATCCCGGAGAAGCTGGCAGGAACCCCAGGGAGAGTTCTCTTTTCTTTGTGAAGAGCAGAGCGCCCTGGAATGGGTTCGCCCCGAGAGAGGGGCCCAAGCCCTGGAAAGCATTGCGGTTCCGGCGGCATCCGGTGAGCTCTCCCGGGCCCTTGAAATTCTGGGGAAGAGGGTGTAAATGTCTGGGGATGTTTAAAAATGGAAAAAGCTCAAAATTTTCCCAAAATGCTCTCAAATTATAGGTCTAGTCACACTGGAACAGAGCATTTGTGATACATCGCTGTGACTGTCCAATCTATGGATCTATGCAGCCTCAAAACAAGCTTGTTTTTACTGTACGTTCAAATCATTGCCCATTTTCGTAATACCTAATACAACAAAATTGTATTCAGTTTACTGGATTTTAGGTGCACCTTACCAATCACATGAATCATCTCCTTTCCTCTTGCTGGCTTCTCCACTTGTCACAGCAGTGGAGCAGTGTAAACATTCATCTTTTAATGATTTCTTGACTGTTTGATAGTAGATCCCTGAATGGTAAAAAAAAACTCTCCAAATAGAAGAAGTATGTTTGTAGCTCAAAATATTTTACAGATATATCTTACTGATATTTTGAACATATCTGACAGGCTCCCAGAGGCAGGGCAATCAAAGGCTCCAGCTCACTGAACTGCCCCTCCCCTCTGCAACAGAAGATAATGAAATGTTGACATCCTGGAAGATCACCTCCAAAGGTCATTCTCTTAGCCTCTCAACAATTTTCTGACAGGGAAACATTCAAAACTACAGGGACAAACAATTGCTTCTGGCCTGTTCGGTTGCATTTGACTTTATTATTGTACCAAAACTTCTCAGACTAGAAAATACAATTAGAAAGTACATTTAGAAACTATGATTAGAAACTATGGCCAACTATATTCAAACTATGATCATATGCGATAATTAAAAATGGTGAGAAACTATGAATAAACTGAACAACGATGAAGCCATGTTTGTGTGTGTGTGTGATGATCTATTATTTAATATTGCACATTCTCTTTCAATATGTATAACAGAAGAAAACAAAATGTTGACAGGCTGGGAAGATCCAAAGGTCACTTCCAAAGGTCACTCTCTTATCTCCGCCACAGCACCACCCAAGGGGAGTTGTTTTGAGACCCATCTGACGGACCTAGTTGTCAAGCCATTCCAAATCTTCTCCTTCTCCAACAAAAGATTTTCTTGACACCCCATAGTCAAATAACAGTTCTTGTTGCACCTGAATGTCTCGTAGGGCAATGAAAAGGATGATGTTCCACACGTTGCCATCCTCTTCTAATTGCTGAAGCTGACCCTTTATGTTGCTTCTCTTTCTGGAATGATTTATCCTACGTCCAATTGTGTCCATCTCTGGGTGGCAAGGGCAGGGCACAGTCTTTGCATCTATACAGTACGTTTTCCCTGACGATTCCTTGTAGAAGTAAATGAACCCCATCTCGTCATTATCTGTTGCTTCCAACAATTCTTTCCCCTGCTTCCCTGAGAGTGGGAGACCGTGGTAGTCACAGACAACTTCCCCTTTAGCAAATGGACGTGTCGTCATGACCTTTTTTCCTTTATCAGGGTCAGTGGCAATGTACAGTCCTTTCCACTTCTGTGACTTCACCAGCTTCTTAATTGCCTTGTTGTCTTTTGGTGTGTCAGTGTTAATTGAAGGTTGCCAGTAACAAAGGACATTCTCCACTTTCACTTTGTTCTTCTCCCAGTTCTGCCTTTCAATGTATCTCTCTACTTGACTTGCAGTGGGCTGTCTTCTGGGGAAGTGCGCTGTAACCAAAAAATAAGTGTTATTAATAATTTCATTTATTCAATAGTAGAAGCCCTTATCAAGTAGTACTTTATTTACTGACTAAATAAAGTACATTTTTGTAATATATAATATAACAAAATTGTATTTAGTTTAGTGTATTTTAGCTGCTTCATACCGATCACATAATCACGTCTCATTTTCTCTTGCTGGCTTCTCCACTTGTCATAGCAGTATCTCTCATACGTTCCTGCAATCAGTCGTCTGTCCTTCGTCTTGATTGATTGTCCATCAATTGTGACAGGGAAGTGTTCATAGAAGAGTTTCAAGGTCTGTGCCTCATCCAACTTTTTGCTGCTGGACAATGCTCCTTTTCTCCTTGTGCTTGCACAGGAGGGGCCTGCAGTCTCACTACTTGAAAAAGGGAACATAACAACACATTTGTATCTATATGTAGCAGCATTTACAAGACAATGTAAAGTGTAATTTATATAATTAGTGTAAATACTTACTCAGATTCAATGGACATGGCAACTTTGGAGATCAGCTTCATTTCCATGCAGGCATTGACTGTTGTCTTCAAGCAGTAATGCTTTTTAGTTGTAGCAGTTGTATGGGCCAAGTAGTCAGCAACAAGGGACATCTCTTGGTCTGTGAAGCTGGCTTTGGTATTTGTCTCAAAAACTTTTCTTGCTACCTGGCTCGTGATGTTGGGCAAGTTGTATCTGATGAAAGAACAAGAAAAACAGTTTGGTTTCAGAAAACTGTACTGTCCAAAAAGTATTGTGGAATGATTAAACAGTGTTCTCCTTAACAGTGGTGTACTTACTTGGCATGAAACCTTTGTAGGTCATTGGATGGGTTGTAGATGGGTTTCCCGGTTGTGGAAATGAAGAATCTCTCATCTTCTTGCATGTCATCAGAGTTTTTAAGAAAAGCTGGTCGAACATGTCGGTAGTACACATCGAACCACTGAAAATATAGACAACATTAATACATGTAAATAGGGGGCACCCGATTCACTTCTGGATAAAATCGTGCCCAATTTAAACGGCCTCGTACTCTGCCCTAGATTATATGATATGCATATTATTATTACTATTGGATAGAAAACACTCTGACGTTTCTAAAACTGTTTGAATTATATCTGTGAGAAAAACAGAACTCATTTGGCAGGCAAACTTCCAAACAGGAAGTGAAAATTCGGAAATGGGTCTCTGTGAAAGGCATTGCCTATTCAATTGTCTTTTATTTATGGATCTGTATGCACTTCACACGCCTTCCACTAGATGTCAACAGGCAGTAGAACGTGGAATGAAGTCTCTAGCCTTTCCTGGGACCGGATGGGACTCGTTGGAGTGAGAGGTCAGCCATATTAGTAGTACTTGGCAACGCACTTCGGTTTGTCATATCGTTTTCTGCAATGCATTAGGTAGACACGAAGAAATGCTCCGTCTGGGAAGTTATTGGATTGATTTCTGAAAAACACCCTAAAGATGGATTCTCAACTGAGTTTGACCAGTTTATTCGACTATTATGACTTTTTGAATTTTTCGTTCATGCGTAAAATCTTCATGGACACGTGAGCTCCACTATGCAAGCCAAAATTGCTAATTCGACAGAAGAAATGGACAATCTAAAACAAAACAACAATTTATTGTGGAATTAGGATTCCTGGCACTGCATTCTGATGAAAGATCATCAAAGGTAAGGGAATATTTATGATGTAATTTCGTATTTTCGTTTTTGACTCTTTGGACTCCATCATGGCGGAGAATGGCTGAGCGCTGTCTCAGATTATTTCATGCTGTGCTTTGTACTAAAGTATTTTTTTTTTTAAATCTAACACAGCGGTTGCATTAAGAACCAATGTATCTTTAATTATATATGCAACTTGTATTTTTCAGCAAAGTTTATGATGAGTTTTTCTGTTAGATTACGTGGCTGTCTAAAATTTCTCCAGACATTTTGGTGCCATTTGTGACCATGGCTGCAATGTAAAACCTAGATTTGTAGCTATAAATATGCAGATTTTCGAACAAAACATAAATGTATTGTATAACATGATGTCATAAGACTGTCATCTGATGAAGTTGTTCAAAGGTTAGTGATTAATTTTATCTCTATTTGTGGGTTTTGTGAAAGCTATCTTTGCGGTGCAAAACTGCCGTTGTGTTTTGGGCTATTGTGGTGAGCAAACATAAATATGTTGTGTTTTCGCTGTAAAACATTTTAAAAATCGGACATGTTGGCTGGATTCGCAAGATGTTTATCTTTCATTTGCTGTATTGGACTTGTGATTTCATGAAAATATATTATATCATATTCCCTGTGGCGCTAGGCTAGGTTATGCTAGTCAGCGTTTCTGATGAGGAGGATCCCGGATCCTGTATTAAATCACATTCACAATAACAGATTGTAGTAAATATACTTACTGCATGTTCCTCCTCATCTAACAAAATGGTTGCAACTTCCTGCGTTGCTGTTTCGTGCATCTTAACACCGACGACAGTCCAATTCTCACCATCTGGCAACTTGCACGCGCTCCTTGAGAGCCATTCGCTCAGCTGCAATTGGAACAGTGACATATTAATAAAACAAATGCCAAAGAAGCAAATACAATTCAACATTATAGCAAATTTATGACATTAGTTAACTTACGGTCAAATGTTTGATCACTCCAGCCCTTTGGAGATGTTTGAGCATGAGCAGAGACTCAAGGTAGTACAGAACATGCAGTTGTTCAGTTTCCAGCAAGGATTCTTCATTCATGGCCTTCCCAATGATACACAGAAATTCGTTCTTCGCCACCCTCAAAATTTCCCAACATTCTTTTGGTGTCTTCGCAACTGACACCATCTGTATGTATCTGCAGAAAAACAATAATACATTAATTATTTTAAGAACGTTGATAATACACACTTATTAAAAATAAAAAAACATTTCTGTGAGGATCAATTGGAAATATATACCTTTTCCCACTAGTTTCCTGAGTCACCTGCTTGCTCATGGACTTCTGCAGTTCATTCAAGCATAGGAGGAAATGCTTGCATTGCTCAAACACGGCTCTGTCTGTCTGAATAAGGCTTGTAGTGGTGATGTTGTAGCGAATAAATCTCTTCAAATTCTTCATGTAGTTGGCAATGGTTTGCTTCTTCTGTCCGATGTCTGCAAGCTTGGTAAAAAATGATCTGCTTTTTTCCAAGTTATTTACAAAATCCAGCGATGGTTTGTTTGAGTCCATGTAAAACAAAAACCTTGACACATTTGCAACCTGTACATGAAAATAATATTAATTACATAGTTAATAACTACTTTAAAATCTATTAATTCTCATTAAAATATGTAAACAGTTAAATTAAAGTAACATCTCTGTACACACCTCCTGTTTGAAATTGGGAATTTTGTTGTCGCCACGGAGATATTTCCCAAATCCAGCCAGCAGATCACAATCCAGAGGGTGCTTTTGGTATAAACCACTGCTTTGCATCACCTTTCTCAGTTTGGTGTCCCATACCTGGTTCAATGGTCTAGAAAATATTTGGTATGCAGATTAGAATAAATAAAATACATCCATGTTTGCTTATATACTTCTACGTAGTACTTGTTAATGAAAATGATTTCTATTTGTATTTACTTACGGTTGGTACAGCGCCGACTGGTCATCTTCCATGTTGACGTCTGATTCTTCATCTATATTTTCATCTGTAGTTGGTGCCAACACTTGAGCCACTTCCACTTGGCTGAAATATCATACAGATTAACAAAAACATTTATATTATTTTACAATCAAACATAATTGGACAACAGTTCAAATGAGTTCCAATAGCATGTAACTTGCACATATATTATTTTATCAGTGCAAAATAGTAGCTTACCCAGTTATTAGTTTGGCTTCTGGCTTGTTCGTAACAAAATGACCCATTTGTTCACGGTTCTTAATCAGAGGTTGGAGTGCGTCCTGTTGTGTCACAATACAGCTGAGTATTCTGTAGTCAATAATCCTGCCGTGCCAAAGATGCTCAATCATGGAGTCGCGGGAATTACGAACTTCCTGATCAATCTTTTGTTTTGATTCTGTCTTCATGCAGACTCTGCTGAGATGTATAGATATGTTTTCCTGGTTCTTCATGCAAAATCTGCACACAATAGGGATCCTTCTTTGTTTTCTGTAACACAGTGAATGCACAATAAGTACATGTAATGAAGTTATTACTTAAAACCTCTCTGGGATATGTGGGACGGTAAAAAAGCTCAAATGTTTACAAAAATGGTCTCAAATTAGAGACCTAGTCACACATGAACAGAGCATGTGTGATACATCACGGTGACTGTCCAATTTATGGATCTATGCACGCTCAAAAATATGGATTTTTTTGCTGAAAATTCAATTCAGGTTTGTTTTTCAAATTAGTCTGCGGATGTCTAAAATCTCAAAAAAGCTCCAATGTTTACACAAATGGTCTCAAAGTATACGTCTAGTCACACCTGAACAGAGCCTGTGTGATACATCACTGATCTATGATCACGGATCTATGCACCCTCAAAACTGGCTTGTTTTGGCTGTACGTTCAGCCTCAAACCAAGGTTGTTTTTACTGTATGTTCAAATCATGGCCTATTTGTCTAAATTGTCTGGGGGTGTTTAAAAATCGAAAAAAGCTCAACTTTCCAAAAATGGTCTCAAATTATAGGTATGGGCACACTGGAACAGAGCATGTGTGAGCTATGACTGTGACTTTCCTATTTTGGGATATATTCAGCCTCAAAACAGGCTTGTTTTTGCTTAATGGTCAAACCATTTTTTATTTCTCTAAATTGTTTGGGGGTCTTCAAAAATCAATAAAAAGTACTGTACTGGTGTCTTCTTGCTGGTTTGGACGTCCGTGTCTCTGGTTCCTCTGAGTCTGGTCTTTCTCCTGCCAAAGAAAGTGTGTTTTTTAAAATAGAGACCCGAATGAAACCTCCACATGATAAAACGGCATTGCTACGAGGGTAAATCCTGATCAGATCCCTCAATAACCTCAGCCCAGTTTTAACTATCTTGGTGTGATTTTAAATCAAATGTTGTAGAGTTTACTGGTAATTACTAATATTTACATTACTTATTTATTCATTCTGTTTTACAAGTCAGAACACAAAAAACGAAACAGTTCTAAATATATAACTTTCAAAGCTGTATGATACAGAATGCGACCTACAGTCGCGGCCAAAAGTTGAGAATGACACAAATATTAATTTCCACAAAGTTTGCTGCTTCAGTGTCTTTAGATATTTTTGTCAGATGTTACTATGGAATGCTGAAGTATAATTACAAGCATTTCATAAGTGTCAAAGGCTTTTATTGACAATGACATGAAGTTGATGCAAAGAGTCAATATTTGCAGTGTTGACCCTTCTTTTTCAAGACATCTGCAATCCACCCTGCTGTCAATTAACTTATGGGCCACATCCTGACTGAGGGCAGCCCATTCTTGCATAATCAATGCTTGGAGTTTGTCAGAATTTGTGGGTATTTGTTTGTCCACCCACCTCTTGAGGATTGACCACAAGTTCTCAATGGGATTACAGTCTGGCGAGTTTCCTGGCCATGGACCCAAAATATTGATGTTTTGTTCCCCGAGCCACTTAGTTATCACTTTTTCCTTACGGCAAGGTGCTCCATCATGCTGGAAAAGGCATCGTTCGTCACCGAACTGTTCCTGGATGGTTGGGAGAAGTTGCTCTCGGAGGATGTGTTGGTACCATTCTTTATTCATGGCTGTGTTCCTAGGCAACATTGTGAGTGAGCCCACACCCTTGGCTAAGAAGCAACCCCACACATGAATGGTCTCAGGATGCTTTACTGTTGGCATGACACAGGACTGATGGTAGCGCTCACCTTGTCTTCTCCGGACAAGCTTTTTTCCAGATGCCCCAAACATTCGGGAAAGGGGATTCATCAGAGAAAATGACGTTACCCCAGTCCTCAGCAGTCCAATCCCTGAATGACTTTAGCTTCCCTCCAGGCCTGAGGGCACACACTTTCTAGTACGCTTAAATTGAAGACAAGGCAAATAGGAGTGGCAATATCGGCCGCTATTATCCTCAATTTTCCATCCACGTTGTCAGACACAGGTGACAAGTCATTGTTGATATTTTTGCCCAAAATGTCATTGAAGATGCTCCAAAGATTTTTACTATCATTCTTCATGTCATTTATCTTTGTTTCATAGTGTAGTTTCTCCTTCTTTTTATTTAGTCACATGATTTCTCAATTTGCAATTTGTTTGCCAATCAGTTATACAGCCAGACCTATTTGCCATCTCTTTTGCCTCCCTCTTCATCATACCATTTTTTGATTCCTCATCAATCCACGTGGATTTAATAGTTTTTACAGTCATTTTCTTATCGGGTGCATGCTTATTAGTAACTGGGATAAGCATTTTCATAAATGTGTCAAGGGCAGCGTCTGGTTGCTCATTACACACCACGGACCAACAAATATTAATTACATCAACAACATAGGAATCACTACAAAAACTTATTGTATGACCTCTTTTACACAATATTAGGCCCAGCCTTTGGAACTGTGGTTTTCCTAGACATGGCTACTATATTGTGATCACTACATCTGATGGATCTGGATACTGCTTTCAAACACATTTCTGCAGCATTAGTAAAGATATGACCAAAACATGATGATTTCATTCCTCTACTGTTTGTAACTACCCTGGTAGGTTGACTGATAACCTGAACAAGGTTGACGGCACTGGTTACAGTTTGAAGATTTCTCTTGAGTGGGCAGCCTGATCACAGCTTTCCTCCAGTATTAGTTAATTAATTAACAGTGTCTTGAGTTTAGTTTGCCTGTTCTACAGTCTTGTAAAGATAGGGGGGTTGACTGGGACAGACAATGTAACATCCATGTTTTATGGAAGTTTTTGTAAAACATGCACCTTACATTGGATCATCTTTTAACTTTCTAAAGCTAACTTTCATCAAGGTTTTATATGGTCTATTGGTTTCTCTCTTTTCATTGGCAGAATCCTTTTTCAGTGTTATGATATTCATAATATCCATATCCACCAGTCTATCTTCCTGTCAACTAACAGAACTCTGCTGGTTGTCCTGGTAACAGATACCAGTCTATCTTCATGTCAACTAACAGAACTCTGCTGGTTGTCCTGGTAACAGATACCAGTCTGTCTTCCTGTCAACTAACATAACTCTGCTGGTTGTCCTGGTAACAGATACCAGTCTATCTTCATGTCAACTAACAGAACTCTGCTGGTTGTCCTGGTAACAGATACCAGTCTATCTTCCTGTCAACTAACAGAACTCTGCTGGTTGTCCTGGTAACAGATACCAGTGGGCAGATCTATTGTATTTGTTCAAACTAAACTACAGCACTTACTTTGATGAGACAAATCTGATCCTTTCTTCTCTTCTCCTCCTCTCACAGTTCCACTCAGCCCCGTTGTTTTCCTGCAGTCCACTAGCTGCACAGACAACTTCTTCATACCCAGCAGTAAGGTGCTACCGGGAGAGGCACGACACGGGGACTCCGGGAGGGTGGAAGGGCTAGCATTTTCCTGGTAACCATAAAGAGGGGACAGACATATCATTATGGATGCTTATGTCACTGTTGACATAAAGTGCTTTACAGAAACCCAGCCCAGACCCCGATAGAGCAAGCTGTATGCTAGACCAGACCAAGCTGTACCATCTGGTGTTCTGATCTGGAGAGACTCTTCTCTGACTCATCAGCATCAGGATGTTGTTGAGGCTCCCCAGAGGATCCAGGATAGTCACGTCTCTCTCCTGTGTGAACGAGAACATCAAACAGATGGTAAACTTATGACCATCTATTGCAATTACAGAGTGTTACAAGAGGCATGAATATATGGCTAAAAAGGGCCTAAATTAGCCACTTTAATTATGCTTTTGTTTGTGATCAGTGGTATAAAATACTTTAAAGTACGATTTAAGTAGTTTTTCAGGGAATCTGTACTTTACTATTTTTGACTAATTTGACTTTTACTTCACTATATTCCTAAAGAAAATGATGTACTTTTTACTCCATACATTTTCCCAGACACCCAAAAGTACTCATTACATTTTGAAGGCTTAGCAGGACAGGAAAATGGTCCAATTCATGCACTAATCAAGAGAACATCCCTGGTAATCATCACTGCCTCTGATCTGGCGGACTCACTAAACACAAGTTTCAATTGCAGATTGTCTGAGAGCTGGAGTGTGTCCCTGGCTATCCGTAAATGTAAAAAATTTAAAAAACTAGAATGGCACCATCTGGTTTGCTTAATATAAGGAATTTGAAATTATTTATAAACTTTACTTTAGATACTTCAGTATATTTTAGACTTTTACTCAGGAAGTATTTTACTAGGTGACTCACTTTTACTTGGGTAATTTTCTATTCAGGTATCTGTACTTTTACTCAAGTATGACAATTGCGTACTTTTCCCACCACTGTGATGCAAATGTTAAAGGGAGGTTCCACAAAATGGGTGCATTTTGCATCCCTTTGATATTTTAAGTAAAAATGATGCACTGTATATTATATTTTAAAAGCCTGTTATATTAGAATAAGTGCACTTTAATATAGACCATAATAGAGAATTCAATAAATACAATTTAAGTGCACAAAATATATGTACCAATGGCAGATTGCCCCTTAAACAACCCCTACAGTACTGAACAACATATTAAAGTGCAGAACTTCAGTATAATGCCCCTTAAAAACCACACATTAGTTAAACTGCATAGTTTGTGTCCCTGTTTAAGACAGTACTCACTGGTGGTAATCGGAACTTCAGTCTCCTCTTTTATTGAGATATCCTCCTCTTTTACTCGAAAAGGTTCTTCCTCTTCTTTCAATTTTACGGCATCTTCCTCCTTTTTGAATCCGAAAGCTTCTACCTCTTTTTCCACTTTGACAACCTCTTTCCCATATTCCTCTTTCACTGTAATATCATCCTCTTGTTTCTCCTTTTTCATTCTTCAAGCCTCTTTGCCTCCTTTCACCAGAGTTTCTTTCTCCGTCTAGATTTGTGCGTTTATGCTCCGGGAAATTAGCCTAGTGCAGTATCAATGTAACACATTTGCTAATTTAACAAGTAAATTACGTTTATAAATGAACCAGTAGATAGGTAAACAGAATTATGTTCGAAACACTAAGAGTAATATACACAAGAATGGTCTAAAGAGTTTTAGGTTTGTTAGCAAAGCCCCGCGTGGTTAAACCAGAAGCCTTTTGTCGCTGTTGAAGAAGCCTCCTGTCCCGTCCACTAGATTATACGTCACGCAAGAAGCATCACCTGAAAGACCCCAACACACCCTTTCTGCTGGCTGGAGTGGGTAACGCAGTTTGGAAACAATAGTTACTACACTTTTGTATTGGAAAGAACGTCATAATAATTTAACAATAAGCTGATATATTTTCTCTTACGTCTTACAAATAATACCGTCCTGTATACAGACGTAGAAGCTTAATAGTATAATAATAATAGCGACCCTGGGTTTATAATTGCGGAAATCGACCGTGCCGCACGAGCATGCTTCTGCGGCACAGTCGATAGCGCGCCGGACCTCGGGCTACTGTTTCATTACAATATGAATATGTAAATGTTGAATAAATACTTATATGATTAGGTAGTGTTTTAATACACATTTGCTCTGTTCATTTTTTACATTCGTTTTTATTTAGATGTGACGGTACTATTCCCTTAAAGCTACGCTCTTTAAGATACCAATCATCCTGTAAACCAGGGGTGGGCAACTCCAGTCCTCGGGGCCTGATTGATGCCACACTTTTTCTCCCTCCCTAGCAAACACAGCTGATTAATCAAACTGCATCCTAAACTGAAGATCATTAATTGTTGATTATTGGAGTCAGGTGTGTTAGCTGGGGCTGGGGCAAAACTGTGACACTAATCAGGCCCTCGAGGACTGGAATTTCCCAACCCCGCTGTAAACAATAGAGCAAATACATCACATTCAAATAGCACTTGATTATCTGTAGTGCTTTACACTGAGTCTACAAAACATTAAGAACACCTGCTCCTTCCATGACATAAACTGACCAGGTGAATACAGGCTAAAGCTATGATCCCTTATTGATGTCACTAGTTAAATCCACTTCAATCAGTGTAGATGAAGGGGAGGAGTCAGGTTAAATAAGGATTTTTAAGCCTTGAGACAAATGAGGCATGGATTGTGTATGTGTATCATTCAGAGGGTGAATGGGGAAGACAAAATATTTAAGTGTCTTTGAACGGGGGATGGTAGTAGGTGCCAGGTGCACCGGTTTGTGTCAAGAACTGCAAAGTTGCTGGGTTTCCCCAGCTCAACAGTTTCCCATGTGTACCAAGAGTGGTCCACCATCCTAACAGTGCCGTTTAAGATGAGGCAGAACGATTTGTTTTTTCATGAGCATGGCCTTATTTCTATTACAGCATATTAGATGACTGCCAGTCATATTCCATTCACCCTGTTCAATGTAACAGCGATAGGTTTAGACTACTACATGATACTAACATTTCCCCTATACCTATCATGAGGTTTCTACAACCTGCCTATGAATTAAAGTTTACAACGTAGGTGCACACAGGTCGAGAGAAACATTTGAGGTGACAGACAGTGACACATTCAATACCGCCGTGCACACTCTTGCCTGCATCTAGCTGATATACGGTGTAATCATTAGTCCAACAGTTGCAAAAGAGAGTTTCTATTGGACAAATTCAGGTATGTTTATCCCCGTTTTGTTCCGTTTAAGAAACGTTTTTCAACAACAATCGGCGGAATGTGTGATCTAACTTGAACTTTAAGTAGCCTATATTTGATGTGATATATTCCATTCGAGACAGGATTGTGTCACGGCACAGATCTGGGGAAGTGTACCAAAACATTTCTGCCACATTGAAGATCCCAAAGAACACAGTGGCCTCCATCATTCTTAAATGGAAGAAGATTGGAACAACCAAGACCCTTCCTAGTGCCAAACTGAGCAATAGGGGGAGAAGGGCCTACGTATAGCCAATACACACAAATGTAAGTAGGAATGAATTAAGACTATATACATAAGGACGAGCGATATCAGAGCGGAACGGACTAGGATACCGTAGACTGGTATAGAATACAGTATATACATATGAGATGAGTAATGCCAGATATGTAAACTTATTTAAGTGACTAGTGTTCCATTCCTTAAAGTGGCCAGTGACTTCTAGTCTATGCCTATAGGCAGCAGCCTCTAATGTGCTAGTAATGGCTGTTTAACAGTCTGATGTCCTTGAGATAGAAGTTGTTTTACAGTCTGTCAGTCACAGATTTAATGCACTTGTACTGACCTCGCCTTCTGGATGATAGCGGGGTGAACAGGCAGTGGCTCGGGTGGTTGATGTCCTTGATTATATATTTTTTGGCATCGGGTGCTGTAGGTGTCCTGGAGGGTGGGTAGTTTGCCCCCGGTAATGCGTTGGGCAGACGGCACCACCCTCTGGAGAGCCTTGCAGTTGTGGGTGGTGCAGTTGCCGTAACAGGCGGTAATACAGCCCGACAGGATGCTTTCATTGTGCATCTGTAAAAATTTGTGAGTGTTTTAGGTGACAAGCCAACTTTCTTTAGCCTCCTGAGGTTGAAGAGGCTCTGTTGCGCCTTCTTCACCACACTGTGTTCTTGGGGTCCTTCAATGCTGCAGAAGTGTTTTGGTACCCTTCCCAAGATCTGTGCCTCGACGCAATCCTGTCTCAGAGCTCTACGGACAATTCCTTCTACCTCATGGCTTGATTTTTGCTCTGACAGTCTCATAGCAAAGGGTCTGAATGCTTACTGTTATGTAAATAAGGTATTTCTGTTTTTTATCTTTAAGAAATTTGCTAAATGTTCATAAAACCTATTTTTGTTTTCTCATTATGGGGTATTGTGTGTAGATTGCTGAATATGTCATTTTTAAAATCCGTTCTAAAATAAGGCTGTAAATTAACAAAATGTGGAAAAAGTAAAGGGGTCTGAATACTTCCCAAATCCACTGTACAAACATCACATTGAATATTCACCTCACTTTTGAAAAGCTCCATGGGGAAGAAAGGATTCCCAGGTGATCTTTTAGATGTTCTGTCTTCGGGATGTTCTGGGTTGATGGCTGCTGGAGAGGGGAGGGGCAGTTGAGTGAGCTGGGGCCTTTTATGCCCCTTTCTCTGGGAGCCTGTCAGCTTGTGACATTTATTTATTTTTATTTAACCCTTGTTTTACCAGGTAAATTAACTTCTTATGGGCAGGATGGTAGCGTCCCACCAGGCCAACATCCGGTGAAATTGCAGAACGCGAAATTCAAACTACAGAATTATACCTATTTAACTTTCATAAAATCACAAGTGTAATATGTCAAAATAAAGCTTAACTTCTTGTTATTCCAGCCGCTGTGTCAGATTTCAAAAAAGCTTTACGGCAAGAGCACACCATGCTATTATCCGAGGACAGCGCCCCGCATACAAAAGCATGAAAAAAATATTTAAACCAGGCAGATGCGCCACGAAAGTCAGAAATAGCAATATAATAAATGCCTTACCTTTGATCTTCTTCTGTTGGTACTCCAAAAGGTCCCAGATACATCACAAATGGTCCTTTTCTTCGATAATGTCCTTCTTTATATCCATAAACACTCAGTTTAGCTGGCGCGCTTCAGTCAATAATCCACCCAGTTTCCCTCCATCAAAATGCATACAAAATGAATCCCAAACGTTACTAATGAACTTTTCCAAACAAGTCAATCAACGTTTATAATCAAACCTTAGGTTCCCTAATACGTAAATAAACAATACAATTTAAGACGGAGAATCGTTATTGTCTTTACCGGAGAAAAATATCAAAGAACGCGCTCTCTTCCATGCGCTTGGAAACACTACAGCCAAAATGGGAGCCACCTAGAAAAGCTACAATTTCTGTTTCATTTTTCCAAAAACCAGCCTGAAACTCTTTCTAAAGACTGTGGAAATCTAGTGGAAGCCCTAGGAACTGCAATCTGGGAGGACTTCGCCTTATAATAAAGTGACAGACATTGAAAATAGTGGTAGGGGTTTTGCCTGCCATATCAGTTCTGTTATACTCACAGACATTATTTTAACAGTTTTAGAAACTTTAGAGTGTTTTCTATCCAAGCTTTTGAGCCTGAGTAACAGGCACTTTACTCTGGGCAGGCTTTTCATCCGGACGTGAAAATACTGCCCCCTACCCAAGAGAGGTTTTAAGGATCACTCCTCTAGAACTTCACAACATACATTGTAGAATCCAATGTAAGGAACACCATTCAGCCCTATCACTCCTCTAACGCAGACTAATTGCCTTCCTGATTCCTACAGTCACAGAAAAAAGTTGCTAAGTAGAACCATACAGTGTTCTTCAGTTTGGTGCTGGTTAGAACCGTTTGCAGAGGTTTGTCTCTAAAATCTATGTAGGGTTCTTCAAAGAACCGCATGTACATGGTTCTACATAGAACCTTCTATGAACGGTTCTGCATAGAACCCTTTACGAAGGGTTCTACCGAGAACCCTTTTATTTTTGGAGAGTTCTTAGAACCCTGACAATACATTAAATATATCATAAGGCCTGTCTTTGTAGGCCTAGAAATACCCTAACACTGTGGTGTTAGGAATCTCCTGGTTTACAGGCCTCATCGGGCCTGCAAGTCACATTAATCTGGTTTCAAATCAAATTGTATTGGTCACATACACATGGTTAGCAGATGTTAATGCGCGTGTAGCGAAATGCTTGTGCTTCTAGTTCTGCCAGTGCAGGAATATCTAACAAGTAATCTAACAATTTCACAACAACTACCTTTTACACACAAGTGTAAAGGAATGAATAAGAATATGTACATATAAATATATGGATGAGCCGTGCGGCATAGGCAAGATGCAGTAGATGGTACAGAGTACAGTATATACATATGAGACGAGTAACGTAGGGTATGTAAACATTATGTAAAGTGGCATTGTTTGAAGTGACTAGTGATACATTTATAACATCCAATTATTAATTATTAAAGTGGCTAGAGATTTGAGTCTGTATGATGGCAGCAGCCACTCAATGTTAGTGATGGCTGTTTAAGGTGAGAGCAGGTGAGAGAGAGTGAGAGAGGGTCTACCTGTAAGATATTTTGTGATATAAACGTACTTCTATTTAAAGAGGTTTTTGACCATTCAGGGACCTAATTTCAAACACTCATGAAAACAATATTGTCTACTCTAAAGACTGTGAATTTGGACATAAAAATGCTTTATGACAAGTTATATGCATGAAAATAAAGATGTTTCAAAAATGTGACATTTTGGAGAGGTTTCTGCAGACTATATGGGAGGCCTAAGCCTTGTTATGGATACATGTCTATAAAGATAGACTGGTATAAGATATCTGATCCATTTTTATTGAACATGTTGACAAG